>NC_056732.1:550860642-550939788 GCF_019279795.1 Protopterus annectens | reverse complement strand
CCAATTGGTGTTCCTGAGTGACTAATTACTTGCATATCAGCTGTGCAGCTACTCCATTCACCAATTACGTGGCAACAGTGGGGTATAATTGGATTCTCCACTTGGGCGTTGCCTATTTGCCCTACCTTCGGGGAGACGGTCTGTATTGTGTTTTGTTATGTGTAACTGCAACTGCTATGCATGGAGACAAGTATACTTTGGATTCATGTCCCCCGTGGATTGTGTGTGACAGGTAGAGTATTTGGTTCAACATGTGGGTGTACCTGTCATCCCAACGTCTGATAATGGAGTATTGCAAACAAAACCTGTAGCATGGCTGTTTGTTCCATTATACAACACCTGCAATTTTGCATGACGCCTTTAATTGTGTCTCTCACACGGTATGTTGAGGGTTCTGCAGATGTAATTGACTGACTGGATGTTTGTGCTGCTATTACAGTCTGTATTGCTTTAGTTTCTAGTGTGGGGGATGTCGGTGGGTGTGCGTAGCATATACAGGTTTGTGGGCCTTGCATTTCTACATAATCCGTATATATGTGTGTGGGCTCCGTCCCTAATTAGAGAGCTAACAGTTAGTAGACTTATGTTACGGGATTGTACTTTGGGCCATTGTTAATTGGTTTCTATATCTTCTGCAGGTGAGCTTGCTACTTGTATACCTCCGTAATTGCAGCGATATATCAAGGGATATGTGTAAGTGACAGCTATCCCTTGTATTTCTGTCCCAGATATTTGCAGTCATTGTGGTTGTGTTGGTAAAAGAACCTGTTTGCCATAAGTTGCCACCTTTTCATATGGTCATTGTTGGACACTTGCGGGACACACAGTGGTGTTTACAGGCCAACATGTAGCCACGGTCAGTACACAGGTTAGCACATACTTTTATCCTCAATACATACCTATTGTGTGACTTTGGCTACTTATCATATTGCATGTAAAATTTACGTTTCTTACATACAGGCATAACTATTAAATACGACTGTTACATTATATATGGGACATATTTATGTCCTACCATCTCGGACATTTGCCCTTTGTACTGTTTTATGTCAGGACACACCTGCCCAGGGTGGGGCTGTCCCTCCTACTGTGGGACAGGTAGTAACCGTATGCCTATGGCTAGCTATACCCACACCTACCGTACTGATCTGCCTCTGACTTGGCACTAACAAACACATGTTGTGGACACACACACACACACATTACAGTCACACAGAGACGCACACAGCACCCTCAATGCACACTTACACAGACTACGGCACTCACAGACACAGTTGAACACAGTACCTACGTGGTCCGCAACACCGGCAGCGGTGACTAATTGTCCCTTCATATCATCATACTATTACTCGTGGCTGTACTGTTCCGGTACTGTGTTTTATTGGTCTTTCAGCCTTGTGGTTACACATGTCAGTATGTTACACATTCCATGGTTGGTGGTATCCTATTTATTTGTACCTCCAAGGTGTTATGAATGTCGTTGAACTATCTATTATATTTGCAGATATCGCTGAATCCATCTATATCACCATATATCACTCTATTCCCCTTTCTATCTGTATTATATATATGCATATGTGTACATATATATATATATATATATATCTATATATATATATATATATATATATATATATATATATATATATATATATATATATATATATATATATATATATATATATATATATATATATATATATCTGGCGGGGAACGTGACAGGCACACAGCACCACCATATGCTGTAATGCTCATGTACTGTTCAGGTGTTGGCATTCTGTGTTCCACTAGCTGTTGTGTTTACAATGTTTGAGGGCTGCCTATGTAGGAGTCACACATTGGGCCACCTATACATTACAGTTTACAGGTGGTCATGTTTGTGTGCCATCCAGTTTACTGTGTGTGCAGGTGGAGAGGTGTCAGTCTTTAGGGGCCTACACTGTCAGAGTATGTGCTATACATTCCCTCTTTGCCAAGGCGTAGGCATATTGGGCACGCCTCCGTCTGCCTACTGGGGCTGGCACAGTGTGTTCATGGTCTGAATCCCTCTGTGCCTGTAATGGCCTTGGCAATTGCGGTAGGCTATGAGGGCCTTCACCATTTTGTCCCTGCTGCAGCTGCTTCCGCAGGATCATATTATGTAGCATGGCACATACTAATGACGATGTGGGCAAGGCTCCACCAGATGTATCCAAGCACCGGAACCATGATTTCAGCATCCCGAACACACGCTCTATGATGATTCTGGTTTGTGAGTGTGCCTCATTATGGCGTTCTTGCATGGGTGTATGTGCATTTCTGATGGGAGTCATCATCCACGGCTCCAGTGCATAGCCAGCATTCCCCACAAGATGGCCATGTGGGATGTCCCCCCTGACAAATACCTGATACAGCTGTGAGGCATGCCAGATATGGGAGTCATGGTAGCTTCCAGGGCTGCCAGCACACACATCCATGATAAAGCCCTGGGCATTGCACACAACCTGGCAGTTGATGGAGTGGAATCCCTTGCGGTTTATGTAGCGCCTACCATGCTCACTGGGTGGTGACTTGATTTGTATGTGCGTGCAGTCTATCGCACCCAGTACCTCCGGGTAGTGTGCCACACGATGGAAGTGGCGCATATTGCTGGCCAACTCCTCCTGAGTTCTGGGGAAGTATATCTGCTCATTGGCATGTGGTAACATGGCATTCAGGAACTGGTGTAGTACCCTGGATGCTGATGCCTGTGAGATACCCATTATATCTCCAGTTGGCCTTTGAAAGGTACCTGTGGCCAGTATTCGCAGGCTTACACATACCTTCGTGTCCACTGGGATGGGTTCCCCTCTGTTGTTTCTGGTTCTCAGGCGTGGCTGGCACAGCTCCACTATTTGCTGTAAGATGTCCCTGTCCACCCTGTAACGCTCTACTAACTCCAGGTCATGTAGCCCCTGGTAGGTTACCCTTGGTCTGAACACTTTCCTTCTCCTCCGAGGCCTGCTGTGGTTGTCGGCATCATCCACCACAACACCGTCAGTCTCTAACACATGCTGATGAATCACAGCTATGGCAGCTCCCAACATGTACATTTTAAAAGTTCCCCGTGTGTTTACACCTATGGTGCGGTGTTTGGGAATACACAGGTGTGTGTTTGGTGCTTTCACACTTTATACTATTGTGCTGTGAACACCGATGATGTCATAGGGTGTGTATGTATGATCGTAGCTACAGGGTATCTTATGTGTTTTACTGCCGGAACTACTATTGTGGTGCCTTTGGTGTTGAATTACATTTACCTGCTGTGGATTACCTCTTGACCTTCCCTTTACATTTCTGCACGTTGCATCTACCATTTTCTGGCATGCATCCTGCAGCCTACTTTCATTTGTACTTTTCTCGACCTGGCGTATCTTGCGTTATGTGTGCTACTGCCGGTCTGCTGTCAGTTTGCTTTGCTATGCTTTGTCAGGTCTCCTATCTTTGCAATCCAATACCTCCCCTCCTTTCTTTGCATTCCAATGCCTCCCCTATCCTGTTTTGCAGGTTTCTGCAAGCAGACTTGTCAGCTGCCGTTGATTAGCCTTCGTGGGTTGATTGGTGTTGATTGCTCATTAGTACTCCAATTACCCTACTTCCGCATTTCCTTCTTTTCTTCCCCTGACCTTCCTGTTTCTGCTATTGTTTTTGGCCCGTGCGTCCGATTACTGGGTTTCGGGCATGTTTTCATCCCCGTACACATGCGCTTTTGGGCACCGTGTGTGCTCTCAGCTAAACGATTCTATACCTTCCTCCCCACCCCTGTCCTGCAGCTTTGCTTAGCAACAGACAGGCCAGATTTGCCTTGCTCCAATGTGCTTACTGCTACGGTGGCACACCCCTCTGCTGATGTCATGTATCTCCTCTGAGCCACTCCTCGGTGTTATACCGCTGCGCCGTATGGTACAACCTCCATCCGGTGGGACATTTGCGATTCAGTATTATCTGCCTCATTTGCATGGCATTGACTACTAATTCATGGTTACCGCGCCGAACACCTTGGTTGTGGTGTTCCATGCCTACCATTGTGTATTATGCTTTAAACCTGATTTCTATTACGTTGTGATTTTATGACATTTTTATATTATTTCTTTATGTTACAGCTTCCGCACACATGCCCTGCAGTTGTGCTGTGCGTTACTGTGGACATGACATTAAATGTTGTTATTTACGTGTTGTGCATCTTTTCTTATGCCATTGGCTGTGTATTTCGCCATTGGCATATGTTAACATTGTGATACCTGGGTCTGGCCCTCTTCCATAGCTCCGATGTTCTGTTTGAGAAAATGTAAACCGTGTTTTTTGGTTTACATTTCCGTGGGCTTACGCTATGCCTGCACCACTTCATGAATTGCTATATGCCTTCATTTGCATGGTGTGACACTGCACATGGGGTGATTAGCATACCTAAGCCGGGGGCTGCGCAGTTCTGGCGTACGTCGTTAGTGCACGTGGAATTGGATCGTACCTGAATCGCTCAACGGCCATATTTGGTGTTATACCGCCTACGCTATGCCTGCGCCTGGTGCAAGCTTCATGAATCCTGGGGTTTGTCTATTATCACTCGAATTAAATAAGAAAAAAAACTTTGCTAGACTCTCCTTGTATGTTCTGATTGAGTGTGCTTCTTGGCACTTTTTAACTGTTCAGGGTAGAATAAAACAATAAGTGAATTCAGTTCAGAATACAGTTTGAATAAATTGCATTTATTTAAACTGTATTTGCTTTAATATTGCTACACACTCAAGTGAGCTAAGCTTCTGAGCGGTGCCAAAAAGTCTGCTCTTCAATTTTTCCCTTAGATCTGCTAATTCTCTCCTCTCTTGCACTTTCACTAACTTATTAGTCTAGCACTTTACCAGACATCTTGTAGCAATTATTGTAGCACAAAAGTGCTGCCAGCACTAAATGTTCTACAAGAAAACAGCTCCAGTACTTATTATTAATTCCCACTCCTCCAGGCATGTCTAAAGGTCAGTTCCCTGTGCTTTCTCCTTTTAATCTGGTGAACTTGGGCATCCTTGTAGCAACTGCCTCATGTACACTGACAACCCTCTCTTCTTACCTCCCAACACTCAGACTTGTGAGAGATCCACTATATATCCAAATTGGAAGCCACACACTCTCCAGCCAAGACCGGAATAGCTGACCAAGAGGAGAAGGTCAACATTGGCACCACACCACATGGAACACATAATCCTCCAGAGCACACATCAGCACTGCCTTCCCATAAAAATCACAAATCACACACCCACCTTCATGGAGAATCTCAATAAAAATCTACCCAAAGAGCAGAGGCCTCCAAGGGAGAAACACACTCAACCACCACAACACAACATTAATCACGAGACACATAACTCTCCTAAACAGTGTGCCACTCAACCAAGGCCCCTAAGGCAAAACAGCATGCACAACACACTAGCCATAGGTGACTCGATAAGTGAGGCACACTGATGTTCTACGCACTAGGTTGAATAAGGAGAAAGTAACAGTCAGCTGCCTGTCAGGTGCCAGGATCTGCCACATAATGCATGCACTCAAGTCCATCAACAACAGGTACAAATATGACTCTGTTATTGTACATGTGGGTGTGAATTACCTTAGATGCACCTCCATGGACTACATGAAAAGAGACATGGAGAGGATCTTGGATTATGTAGCCCAGGCAGGTATGACGCTAGCCCTGAGCATCCTCCTACCATCACCCAGAATTATACCACAGTAGAAGCAGAAAATTATTGATTTCAACAATTGGCTAAGTTTCTGGTGTCATTCTAAGTGGATCCAGTATCTGTCTGCCTGGGATGACATGAGTGACAGACCTCGATGTTTTGCCAGAGATGGCCTGCATCTGTCACCACTAGGCTTCCGGATACTGGCCAAAGTTCTTGCCACCCCTCTAGTGCCTTTTTTAGGTGGTGTTCCAAAGACCAAATTACCACCATAACAGCTACAAATAAATACAATCTGAGGGTCATGCTGCTCAATGCTAGAAGTCTAAATCTCAAAATGCACTCACTTGAAGCACTCCTTAAAATGGAGGACATTGACATTTGTGCAGTAACAGAGACCTGGTTCAATGCAGCAGAAAGCACCCCCGCACTACCAGGCTATAACTCATTCCACACCTTTCTGCCCCAGAACTTGGACTGAAGCTCCAAAGGCAGTGGTGTTTCCATATTCATAAAGGGTGCGCACACCTCAAGACTGGTAGCCCAACATAATGCATCAGAGAAACTTCAGGTGCAGCTAACATTGGGTAAGACAGCGATTCTGGTCATCACCTGCTACAGGTCCCCAACCATGTCCCAAGACTCACACTCCATGTTCCCAAGCACCCTGGAGAATATTAGGGTCCAACCTACCACTCTCATACTGGGCGACTTCAACTATCCCTCCATTAACTGGGAAAACTACTCATGTACCAATACAATTGCCCAACATTTCCTGAAATTCATTAATTCCAATGCCCTGGACCAGCTTCTTCTTACGCCCACTAGAGGTAGCAACATCCTTGACCTGGTCATTATTAACATGGGCGACTGTTGCTCTACACCAATAGTCAACTCCTCCCTGGTTAAATCCGATCACAAACTAATCACCTTGGAAATCCACATCACCCCCGCAAAGGTAACCACCATGAAAAACTTCTCTAAAGCTAACTTTGGGCTCCTAAAAACAGACTTGGCTAACTTCATGGCACCCATGCAAATGGAGAAGAGTTTAATGACTGTCGAATCATACACCAATGCACTGTACGAATGCATACACAAATGCATGGATCTCGCCATACCCAATAGAACCAAGACGCCCTCTTCCAAAAAAGGAAGCCAATCTGGTGGTCCCCTGTGATAAACTCTACAACAGAAGGAGGAAACTGATGCGGAATAAGGTGAAGTCCCAAGATTAGAAAAACTCCCTTATCAGCCTCAACAAAAAGTTGAGATTCCTCATCAAATCCTCTAAAGCTAGCTATGAAAACAGAATTGCAGCAGATAGTAAAGACAACCAGAAGGCCTTCTATAGTTATATAAAGAATCTCCATGGCAATACCCAGATTTCCTCTGAGCTACTGCACAATGGTATCACCTATACCCAGCCAACAGATATTGCCAATATACTGGCCGACAGATTCAGTGCCAACTTTACCCCTCTCCCCCCACCAAAGGACCAATCACAATACTAGTAGATTGCCAGGCACCCAGTATTACTGCTGCACAGGTTCAAACAGCACTGCCCAAAGCCAAGAATACTGCTTTTATGGGACCTGACAATATCCCTGGCTGTGTTCTACATGAACTACAGAGTGAACTGGCACCACACCTGTGAGCCCTGTTCAATCACAGCCTCACCTCAGGCTTTGTCCCTACCAAATGGTGCACTGCTACAGGCATCCCTCTCCACAAAGGAGGAGTGACTACAGACCCTGGGAACTATCACCCCATTAGCCTGATGAGTCTGATATGCAAAGCTATGGAATGCATCATCATGGACCTAATAAACAAGGATATGGGAAATCTCCAAACTCTGGATCCCACACAGTTTGGTTTTGTGAAGGGTAGATCATGCCTGCTCAATCTGGTTGACTTCTTTGAGTCAGTCACCATAGCTGTGGATGAAGGCAAGTTGGTTCATACAGCCTACCTTGATCTGGCCAAGGCCTTTGATACCATTCCTCACTCAGGAATCATAGAAAAACTTACTAAGCTAGGCATCAACCCCTATATCACTAGATGGGTTGCAAACTGGCTCACAGATAGAACCCACAGTGTGAAAGTAGCTGACTGCAAGTCAGACTGCTGACCTGTCACTAGTGGAATCCCACAGGGTTTTGTCCTGGGTCCTTTCCTGTTTGGTATCTACTTCTCTGAAGTCCAGGCCAACATGAAGGGACTCTGGCTGACAAAGTTCACAGATGATCTTTCAATCTAAAATCTTCCCTGCTGGATTTAACTACTGTGGTGTCCTTGATGAGTGTATGTCTCTAAATTTACTCTACCTACCAGCTACTTAGAGTTATACTGCAACAATGTGCTGATTCCTGTTCTCTGGACCTATCTGCAAGCTGCCTCTCAGTTAAATAGGATAATTTAAAAGTTTATCTTCTGGTTTCTTACAAGCACCCTGTTTACTCTACCTATCAGCTACTTAGAGTTATACTGCAACAGTGTGCTGATTCCTGTTATCTGGACCTATCTGCAAACTGCCTCTCAGTTAAACAGGATAATTTAAAAGTTTATCTTCTGGTGTCTTACAAGCACCCTGTGTAGGTTTACATTTAAATATCTTTGTATTCCTGACACTTTGTACTTTGTACAATACCATTCTGACACTTGCACTCTAGGACCTGCACCCCCCCCCCTGCATTTCCTTGCAGGACTTTAAATCTTTATTTCTACTTGTGTAATCTTGGGTTTCTACTGACTTACTTCCATTAACATTACCCTGCAAAGAACAGTGCATGTGTTCAACTTTCCTTATATGTAGGGTATTACACACTCAATCAGACCAAACCTGTCCCCACTTGAAACCATCTTTAGCCAACCCCACCATTACGCCCACTGCCTAATAATTTCCTTTACAGTCATTCCCAGTGAAAAAGTTTGAATTTGGCTACAGAAATCAAGTATAGCCCAAATAGACTATATTTACCACTTACCCTGCAATCCTTGCCAAAGGTTTTAGCCCACTCTAGGACCTGTAAACCCCCCTGCATTTTCCTTGCAGGACTTTAAATCTTTATTTGTACTTGGGTAATCTTGGGTTTCTGCTGACTCACTCCCATTAACAGTGTTGTGTACTCTGAAGTGAATTACTTCCCTCCCTCATTTGGCTCTCCTTAGCATTTCATTGGCTCACACTTTGTCATTCTTTATTTGCCTGCCCACTGACAGCAGATCAGAAGTTTTTTTTTACCCTACTTGCATAGCTTGGAGCCATCTTTAAATCTAAAATCTTCCCTGCTGGATTTAACTACTGTGGTGTCCTAGATGAGTGTATGTCTCTAAATGTAAGTACATTGGCTTCTATTGCACAGAGTATAAGTTAAAAATACTAGTGACTGATGCATACTGATTTTGGATGCTGCCATTGGGAAATTTAGGCTCTCATGTTTGTAAACACACAGACACATTTCTAGTCCTCTCTTTTTTTCCCCCTCCATATCTACAGACCACAGACACCTTTCTAGCCCCTATTCTATTCCACCCTACCACGGGAATTAGCCTAGCTGATTGTTTTTCGCTAACTGCTTCAGTATCTATTTCTACCCGCTCCGTTCACCCTGCGGGCTCACTCCGCTCCCTTCCCTACCCCCAATTCCCACCAACCCCAGGGGTCCTACCCTTATACTTACTAACTACACGTCTTCCTCTTCCCATTACTCTCTAACCACACCTCTTCCTCTTCCCATTGCTCTCTAACCACACCTCTTCCTCTTCTCATTACTCTCTAACCACACCTATTCCTCTTACCATTACTCTCATTACATACCTCTTGCTCTTACCATTACTCTTCAAACACATTCTTCTTCCTACCTTTACTTTCTAAACACTCTCCAATTACCCAGCTGCACTAATATTAACCTCTCACCACTCTCCTTTTATCACACCACACCTTACTCCCTTCTTTCATCTCCACCCAGTGAATTTCTTTTTCTACCTACAAACAATCTATATTTATTCATACAATGTATAAACAACCCATCCCATCTTATGTCCCACTCTTATTCACACTCCCACTACTACCTCCTTTAATCCTCACCCATCTTTTCACCTCCTTTGAAAACCCACTAGGCCCATACCTAAACTACCCCAAGAAAGAAACCAGCTCTCCAAACTCTCCTCTCCTTTTTATTCATGCTAATATAACATCCTCATCTAACTACATACTTCCTAAATACCATAGAACACTACACATAAAATACAACAATCAGAACCCCAGGAAAGGCCTACCTCTATACAGCAGATTCCCCAACCCAAACTATCTAAGTCTACTACTCTGTTTAAAGGATGATGACATTCACTCTAACCCAGGCCCACCAACAACTCCTATCTCTCTCCTCAACCACAAAGAATCACCTACGCATGCCCTCTCTAAACCATTGAACTCCCCTTTAATTGCTCATCTTAATATACGTAGCATAAACAATAAAGTAACTCAACTCCAAGCTCTAACTGAAATCTACTCCTTTGATATTCTCTGCTTAACAGAAACTTGGTTAAAACCTGTAACCAAAGACAATGAAATCATCCCACCTGGATATAATATCCTGAGACTAGACCGAGTATCCAAGAAAGGTGGTGGGGTTGCTATCCTATATAAATCTAGTTTACAATTAACCACTCATGACTGTAAACCACCTATAGACTCCAATGCAGAAATTCTTATCTCCAAACTTCATCTTAACAATGCCAAATCCATCTATATTATCTGTATATATCTACCACCTGGTAACAACACTGCCACCATGGAAAACATACTTTGCTGGCTTTCCCAATACCTGTCCCAAGAAATCATAATCCTAGGCGACACAAACATTGACTGGAGCTGCTACTGCTGCAGCCTCCCCACAAACCATATTAACCTATATGGGTATTCCCAAACCATTACCTCCCCCACCAGGATAAATACATCTAACAAGAAATCAAGCTTATTAGACTGGATTCTCATAAACCATCATCCTCACATTTATGATTCAGGAACCCTCCCTGATGATTTAAGTGGCCACTTTCTTACCTATATCATCAGACATAAAATCAACTCTCCCATTCCAACATCTGTCGAAAACATCAGATCTAAAAAGTACTTTAACCCTGAACTATTCCAAATGGAACTAAGAGCTTGCAACTGGTCTCCCTTACAAAACCTCCCTTTAGATGAAGCCGTTAGTTACTTTAACTCCAACTTCCTTGCCATTCTCAACCACCATGCTCCAACCAGATTAATTAGAATTAAAACCAAATCTGCTCCATGGCTTTCAAAAGAAGCCAAACATAAAATAAATCTTAGAAACAAACTTTGGGCAAAATGGAGGAAGACTAAAAACCCTATAGACCAACTAACATTTAGACAGCTAATAAATGAAACCAAGAAAGCTATAATATCTGATAAAAGAAACTACTACCTACAATCCCAACAAGCTAATCAAAACAACCCACAAAAATTTTGGGCTAGCATTAACGAACTACTCTATCCAGGTCAATCCACTACTCCAAACCCTCAAAATACTGACCACAAAAATCCAATGAATACAGCTAATGCTTTCAATACCTTTTTTGCTAATGCTATACAAACACTAGCTAGTCAACTATCAACTAATTTCACTCTACTGTCCTATAAATCAACCTTACCCCCTACTTTTCATATTCAACCTGTCCCACCAACAAATATTCTAACCCTTCTACAGAAACTAAAACCATGCTCACCCTCAGCAGACCAACTACCTGCTGAATTCCTACAACAATCAGCCAAATCTATTGTTTATCCCATTTCTATTCTGATCAATAGAACTACTACCGAAAGTCATATCCCCAGTTTATGGAAAATTTCCCAAATTAACCCCCTCCATAAAGGTTGGACACTCCACTGAACTCTCCAACTACCGCCCCATTGCCCTTCTCTCTCCTTTGGCAAAGATCATAGAGAAATGCATTCACAGACAATTACTTGACCATCTAACCCAAAATAATTTACTTTCCAACTGTCAACATGGATTCAGACCTTCACATAGCACTACTACTGCCCTTCTTTCCTTCACAGATTGCATCAACAAAAACCACAATCTTAACAAGCTTTCTTCAGCACTATTTATTGACCTGTCTAAAGCTTTTGACATGGTAAATCACCAAATTCTCATCAAAATACTGAAGTCCCTGTCACTAGATACATCTTCTATAAAGTGGTTCCAGTCCTACCTTGATAAAAGACAAGTCTTTGGCAACATACTATGGCACAAGTCTCTCTCCCACTCACCTGCCCGTCAACCTTGGTGTCCCTCAAGGGTCCATCCAAGGACCTCTACTTTTTCCATATTTATTAATGACCTTCACCTTGCCATCCCCCAAGCCACATGCATACAATATGCGGACGACTTCACACTGATATGCTCAGCCACCTCCTCTTCTGAACTTCAATCTCTTACCCAACAAGTATTTAACACAGCTGAGCAATGGTTCACACATAGATGCCATCTCCTAAACCCCAAAAAGACTAAACTCCTCCTCTTCTCTCCCACCAATAGGTCCTCTCCTCTTGATTTCTCAGTTTTCTCTACTAATAAAACTATTATATCCCCTGAACCAACCACCAAACTATTGGGTATCACCATTGACAACAATCTGAACTTTGATATCCATATTAACAATACTATAAAAACTGTCAAAAAAAAACTCGTCTCTCTCTATAGGATAAAATCATTCCTCTTACCTTCAGCTAAAATCACTATAGCACACACTTATCTAATCTCTTCACTTTTTTATGCCTCACCCATTTTTACTAATCTATCTAAAAATAATCTTAGCAAATTAGAAATGTCCTACAATAACATTGCCAGATTTGCTACAGGCAACCCATTTAGAACCCAACACTGCATTAATTTAAAGCAGCTGGGATGGCTTTTACTACAAAATCTGATTAAATTCCATCAACTATCTATAGCCCACAACACTCTTTACAAACCTTCCAAAACTCCTATTCTATCCACACTCATCACTCCCTATAAAAACCTGAAATCCTTAAGGCCTTCTCAAAGACTTCTAGTACACACCACTAAACCAAACAACAAGGCTGGTGACTCCCTCTTTTCTAATATTGTTGTAAAAGCCTGGAATCTCCTCCCCAGTGAATTCTCCTCACTTCCTCACTATCATACTTCAAAAACAAATTGAAAGTGTTCCTCAGAACACACTGGTTATGCCCCTGTACTAAGCCTGACTAGTTATGTGTTTCTTAATACTTTGCTCTTCCTACCCCTTCTACTCATTAACTGTAATTCCTTGCTTATTAACAATAATACTATCTCCCTCTAGAACATCTTGATTGTACTAGCATGCTATGTTATGCCTGTATTCTGCACTGCTGTATTTACTGTGATACCCTGTAATATGCATTGTAAATATGATTTTTTGTTTAATGTTTCCTTATTTGTTATCTTGTTAATTTCATTGTTCTATCTTGGAGCTTATCTCCCCGGGCCTCTACTGAAAATGCACATGTATCCAGTTAGACTAGCCAGGTCAACAAATGTAAAATAAAATAGAATAAATAATAAATGATTGCAAGTTGGGAGCTATTATTAACTCCCCAAGTGATGTTGACATCCTACAGAAAGGCCTCAATGAGACCAATGACCGGTGTCAGAACCATGGCCTTAAGCTCAATGTCAAAAAATGTGTTATCATCCCCCTAGGGAAAAACCTGGTTCCCATGAATTACCACATCTATGATAGACTGCTGAACACAGAAGGAGTTATAAGGGATCTGGGAACACAGGTTGACAGCAACCTCTCTTTTGACCACCACATTGCCACTGTGGTCAGAAAGTCCTTCTATGTGGCACATCTCATTACTAAGGGTTTTGCATCCAGGAAGAAAGAGGTCATTGTCTCCCTCTACTCTTCCCTCATTAGGCTAATCATTGAATACAATGCCCCATTTGGCATGTACCTCACTAGACACCTGCAACAACTGGAGAGGCCACAAAAGTACCTCACAAAGAGGATCATAGGCCTTAAACACTTGTCTTATATGGGCAGACTCAAAAAACTCCAACTATTCTCTGTCACATATTGCCTACTTAGAGGCGGTCTCTGCTTGACTTACAAATCCATGTCTGACCCAGCTCTGTTAGAAATGCTACATCTAAAGAAATCCTAATCCCTCTACACCACATGCTCCAGAGACCTCAACCTCATTACCACAATCAACAGAACAAGCTGGAGGGACAGGTTCATAACCTAAAGACTGCCAATGCTATGGAATAGACTTCCCAAACATGTCAAACAGAGCACCTCACTAGCCCCTTCAAGAGAAATCTTGATGAGTGGATGGGAAATAGAAAATTCATCCCGGGGATGACTCTAGTGGATCTACTCGACAAAAGCAGTGTGACCTAAGGTTGGGTGGCATGATGCCAGGGTAAACCTACAGGCTAGGCTTGTAAAGGCTCCAGGGCCATTAGCCTAGTACACACCTATGAACCTAAAATATAAACTCTGATTAACCTCTATTGGATTCCTGGATTAGGAGTTAAAATGGTTAAGCAACAACTTGAAGAGATTATACAGCAGTCTAAAGGTAGTATAATTTTAGCTGTTGACTTTGACAGTATTTTGAATGATTATGATACTAATACAAAAATAAGTGTAGGATACCAGCATCATCTAAGACATTAAAAGTCTTCATTTATATGTTTAATATTAAAGATATAATACATTTTCAGAAGCAAATTCATTATTTTTTGCACATTTTTCACATTATCATGGAACTCAGTCTAGGATAGATTGAATGCATGTTTCAAGTGCTATAATAGGAAAATTAGACACAATTAAAGTTGTCTCATGTCTTTTATCTGATCATAATGCAATTACTTTTAAATTGTAAATAAATATCAAAAAAGTGCCTCAATCAGTAGAATTCCATCATGTATAACTAATCTGAAAGATTTTAAGGAATTTTATAACAAAGAAATGTAATAATTTATAAATGTAAACTTAACTGAAGATATATCTGAGATATATGTGTGGGATACTTTAAAATCATATCTATATGGTAAAATTTCATCTTGGTATGTTAGTAAGAAAAAACAATGGAATAAGAATTATTAGACCTGCAAACAAAAGTTGATAAACTTAAATTAGATATTCAAAAGGGTAATACAAATTTAACAAAAGAACTTGATGAGGCAAATAAAATATTTAGATGCATTACATCATGCAACTATAATTAATATAAAGAAAATTAAAATGAATTCTTATTCTATGAATCCTAAAAATCAATGTAGATTAGCAAACAGAACAAAGAAGATTATTAAATCTAAGCAAATTAAAGTTTATATTCCTGGAATTAGGAAAAAGGGTTTCAAATTTAGAAGTTATTTTAAAGGCATTCAAAACACACTTTAATTCAATTAATTTAAATAATCAATAATAGAACCACAAAGTATAATAATTAAATTAATGAAAATCAAATAAAAATAAGTGTTAAGCCAGTTTTAGTGTCAGAACGCAAATTTCAAATTAATAAATTAAAATTAAACAAAGCTCCTGGAATTGATGGCATTATTCATGCAATATATAAATTATTACCTAAGGCAGCTTTGGCAATATTGCTAAGAGTCTTTACATTGGTTGAAGAAGATAGAAACATCCCTCATCTTGGAAATATACATTAAATGGGCGGCACAGTGGTGCAGCGGTTAACGTTGTCGCCTCACAGCAAGAGGTTCTCCAGTTTGATTCTCGGCTGGGGTGCCTTCTGTGTGGAGTTTGCATGTTCTCACTGTGTTCACGTGGGTTTCCTCCGGGTACTGCGATTTCCTCCCATATTCCAAACACATGCATCTGGAGCATTTCTCCCCGGGCCTCCGCTGAAAACAGGCTCTGTGGAACCTAGTCGGACATTCCCGGTCAACAAATGTTAAATAAATAAATAAATAAATTCTCCAATTTTAAAACCAAAAAAGATGGAAAAGAATGCTCATCTTATAGACCAATATCTGTATAAATGTTGATTCTAAATTTTTTATGGCAATACATGCTAACAGAACTAAACAGTTTCTACCTTTGCTGATTGATGAAGATCAAACTGGTTTCATATTGAATAGGATTACATATGATAACATTAAAAGAGTACTTACAATAATTGAATATCAATATTACAAAATGAGGTTTGGTCCTTGTAAGTCTAGACATTAATAGTGCTTTTGATTCAGTTCATTGGGACTATTTGATGCTAGCCTTAGAAGAATATGGATTTTCAAATTATTTTATATCATTAATTAGACTGTTATATGAGCATTCTTTAGCTTGTATAACTATTGGATTGTACACTTCTAGACCAATTACAATCACTAAAGGTTCTAAACAAGGATGCCCATTGTCACCATTATTTGCATTAGTCACAGAACTATTTGCAGATTGTATCAGAACAAATAATAGTATTAAAGGTATAAAATTTAGCAATCATTTAAATTTTAAAATTCAATTGTTTGCAGATGATATTTTATTAACTTTGAATGATTTTTGAAGCTCATTGCATGTTTTATTTGAGGCAATGGAACTCTTTCAAAAAATATCTGGACTTACATTTGATAATTTGATGATAATAAAACTAAGCTAATACCTATCAACTGGAACAAACATAGTGTAGACAAGAAATGTTTTATATATATATATATATATATATATATATATATATATATATATATATATATATATATATATATATATATAGTTCTGGATAATAAAATAAATTGACTATCTAGGGATAATATTAACAAATGGTATTAATGAAATAATAAAACTTAATTATACTAAAATTTTAACTGAAATAAAACATTTTATGGCTAGATGGAACAAATTTTTATACAATGGAAGATAGAATTTTCTTAATTAAAATGATTATTTTTCCAAAAATACTATCCCCCAGATTCTCAAAAGCTTGCACGGAGTGCAAGATGAGTGCAGGAGCTCACGCAGGCAATATGTCTGCCGTGCAATCCAGGAACAGCCAGCAGGGGCGTGCACGAGAGCTCCAGCACTAATCCTGCACGGACTAAGCCCTGGTATGCAAATTGCCTCATTTGCAGGAGAAATCCATGCAAATGAGGTGATTTTGCAATCCAGGAAGCTTGCAATAGTCCGTGCAAGACTAGTGCAATCTGCAAAAATGTACTCGGTTATTAACCGAGTACATTTCTGCAAATTCCAAAATTGAGCTATGACAGCTCCAAATAAAGGCTGCATATCATTGAGGAAGCATGCCAATGGCCAAGTAGAAGACCATTGGCATTGCAAACTGTTTAAAAAATAAAAAAATCAACTTTTATTTTTTTTTCACCGATCTCGGCTGTTTAAGCATAGGGCAGCGGCGCACAAACAGGATCGGGGAAAATAAGAAAATAAACTTAAAATGAGCATTCTAACTGAAAGCAGTATTCTGCCATGCAAGTCAATGGCAGGCATAAGACAACCTCGCCACTGAGTAATGGTTGCTAAGGGGGGAGGCTCAGTTTGGGACATGTAACTATGCATTAGCAAGCAATCCTATGTAAATGAGGGGAAGGATAGTGAATCCCAGATTTCCCCAGGGTGTGAGGCAGGTCCCAAGAGTGTAAGAGTATAAATAGCTGGGTGCAAGACTAGGATATAGGTAACATCATGGGGGGATGTCAGGCATACTGTAAGTGGATTGGAGCCCTGTAGCTAAGCTAGAGGTGAGTCCAAACTGCCTAGCACTCTTTACAAAGTGTAAGCAGGTGTGCGCGCTGTCCACTGGGTTTTACAGGAAGAAAAAGGAAGCTAAACCAGGAAATAGCAGCTCTGTGCACATTTGAGCACTCTGCACGGTGCGGACACAGGCTTAAACAGGGAGGCAATGGGAAGGGAAAACAGCAGTGGGAAGGTAATCAAGGAGAACTAGCTTAGCTCACAGGTGAAATGTATCAGAAACAGCCAATTACACAGGCAGCAGCCCAGCCCAGCACACCACTATAAGCTATGCAAACACCTTTCTCCATTGTTTTTCATAGCCCAGTAATCTCCGTAATGCATCCTGTAACTGCATACTGCTGTAGTGTGATAGAGTAACTAGGTAGGTGTTCTAACCCCAGACCTGACATCTGTGTGTGTGTGTGTGTGTGTGTGTGTGTGTGTGTGTGTGTGTGTGTGTGTGTGTGTGTGTGTGTGTGTGTGTGTGTGTGTCTGACTGAGTAGAGAGCAATGCCTTTTAGGCTAATCACACTCTGTACAATTCATATACTCAACATTGGCAAGGCTGCTGATGTCACTCACCTAGAAATACACCACCTGGAAAGTCATAGCCCAGTCATCTCTGTAGTGTGTCCTGTGACTGCGTATTGCTGTCGTGTGATAAAGTAGTTAGGTAGGTGTTCTACCCCCAGACCTAGCAACTGTGTGTGTGTGTGTGTGTGTGTGTGTGTGTGTGTGTGTGTGTGTGTGTGTGTGTGTGTGTGTGTGTGTGTGTGTGTGTGTGAATCTGTGTGTGTGTCTGACTGAGTAGAGAGCAATGTCTTTTAGGCTACTCACACTCTGTACAATTCATATACTCAACTTTGGCAAGGCTGCTGATGTCACTCACCTAGAAATACAACTCTGGGAAAGTAATAGCCCAGTAATCTCTGTAGCATGTCTTGTAACTGTGTGCTGCTGTAGTGTGATAAAGTAGTTAGGTAGATGTTCTAACCCCAGACTTGACAACTGTGTGTGTGTGTGTGTGTGTGTGTGTGTGTGTGTGTGTGTGTGTGTCTGTGTGTGAATCGTTGTGTCTCTGACTGAGTAGTGAATAATGCTTTTTAGGTTACTCACACTCCTTAGAATTCATATACTCAACTTTGGCAAGGCTGCTGATGTCACTCATCTAGAAATACACCTCTGGGAAAGTCATAGCCCAGTAATCTCAGTAGCGTGTCCCATAACTGTGTACTGCTGTAGTGTGATTTAGAACAGTGGTAGAGTTCCATCTCCACCCATGGTAGTTCTGGATGTTTTGTGTGTGTTTCAATGTCTGTGTATGAAGCAATGCATTATAGGCTACTCACTTGCAATACATTACTGATGCTCTACTTTGGCAATCATGCTGATGTCATTCAGTGTGAAATACACCTTTGGGGAAGGATACTTCTAGTAATCCCTGTTGTGTGTCCTATAACAGCTCCATGCTGTAGTGTAATATAGGCCTTGGTCAGGGCTTCTATACCCACACATGTCAGTTGTGGATGTTTTGTGTGTGTCTCACTGTCTGTGTAAGGAGTAATGCATTTTAGGCTAGTCACTCGCAGTACAGGTGAAATGCCCTACTTTGGTAATCCTGCTGATGTCATTCAGTATGAAATACACCTTTGGGGAAAGATGTTTCTAGTAATCCCAGTGGTGCGTCCTATAACAGCTCCATGCTGTAGTGTGATATAGACCTCAGTCAGGGGTTTTATACCCACACATGTCAGTTGTGGATGTTTTGTGTGTGTCTCACTGTCTGTGTAGGGAGCAATGCATTTTAGGCTAGTCACTCTCAGTACAGTTGAAATGCCCTACATTGGTAATCCTGCTGATGTCATTCAGTGTGAAATACACCTTTGGGGACAAAGTACTCCAGTAATGTCCATGGCACGTACTATAACTGCGTAGTGCTGTTACATGACAGGGGTGTGTGTATTTGTAACTTGTATCCTGTGTAGTGGTGAGTGTGGGCAATGTGGAGGGAGTTTTGCTTATTTCTTTTATGGTGGCCCTACTATATATCACAATGTCAACCATGCAGGGATAACAGATGTAAATTAGCTAAGAGGCTGGGGTGCACAGCCATACCCATACATGTGACATCAAGGCCAGCCAATCACAGTTAGCAACCCCACTATTACCCAGAGCACACACTCAGCCCATGTGTCATACGCACACACATGCCTAGGCAACAGCCAATATGTGGGTAGTACACTGCATATTGGCCACTGATAGTAACTATGCAGTGATAGCAGTGGGCTACAGAGGGCATGTCACCCTGCCTATCTGTCCAATATGCACGTACATGCAGACAGTGCATTTCCACCATGTTCCCCAATGGACACCTGCACCACCTGTGGTGCCTTCACATGTGAGTCACAATGGACATACGATGCCTGACAACATGCCCTGTATGGACAGATGACACTGACATCAGGGAATGCTGTTAGCATGCTATCAGTGTAGGTGCAGGATAAACCTGCTGCCCATTACCAGTTCCTGCCACAGGTGAGCAAGACTGGCACATCTGATGATAATCTGTGTTCACAACATGGGCCAGACACCCCAGGTACAGTTCCACATGTCACTGTACATGCATGTGGGAGGTTTGCACATCCCAGACACAATCCATGTAATGGACTAAGGAACACAAACATGGCATGTGATGTACAGCATTGGCCACACATAATAGTCACCCAGGTGACTGGATGGGGGATGCAATACCCACCTGTGTGGGCAAATGCAGAAACTACAGGCCTGAGCCACAATGCAGACCCTTGTCATGTGGCCTGATGCCAAGGTATATCCAATGCCTACCCTTTTACAGCCTGCTGGCACCGTTGACCACCACACACCCATGCAGACATGCACCCATGCATGTCAGAACTGGCACCCTGTGTATTCGTGTGTGTGTGTGTGTGTGTGTGTGTGTGTGTGTGTGTGTGTGTGTGTGTGTGTGTGTGTGTGTTGTATGGTGCTTATGTCCACATCCACACTCACTACAACCCCCCAGGGCATACTGAAGCATGATGTCTGATGTCTGACACCTCCTCATACTCCTTGCCCATACGACCTCCGTATGACTCGTGTGGTGCATGTGATACCTGCGCATTGATGTGTTGTGGCAATCCCACTAGTGATGAATTGCACTCCTGCCCTGCCAAGTGTGTCAATGTGTGTGTGTCCCTGTGTGAGTGACACTGGCACCTATTCATGCAGACAGGAACATATATGTCACCTACCGTATATCTACCATATCCCTGTTGCAGATGTCACTCACCATCACATATATGTTCTGAGTGCTCCATATCAGGTAACCCATGTGGTGCATCCAATAACTGCATCGAACTGTGATAGTACTACATAGTTGTTGGGGGTTTCATACCCTGTGCTGGTAGGTATGTGACACAAACATGCTTCAATTTTACTCTTCCACCACTCCCTGACATGTATTTCCCTCTGTCTGCCTCCCCCACTCCCCTCTGGTGGATGTGGAGACATACACCTGCCTTGCTTAGGTAGCAGCATGTGTATTTTAAGTGACGCTCATGATCAGCTGATGGCCTCTGCATGAATTACAGCCCTCCCCTAGCTGATTGCATGTGGAACAGCTGTGGTAACATTCCCATAGCCAATTGCATGGAAACACACTCCAATATCTAGGAACATCATGATGGTGTTGGCGCTTTTCAGTCACTGCGAGCAGGAACTAGATCTGGTGTTTGGCAAACAGAAACCCAGATGGATTGGGGATTTACCTCTAACAACATACACTGTGGAAAGAGGGCAACAAACAGGAGGGGGATGTGCCTGACCTGACTACAGACTGTAAGTGCTGCTATACTGCATTTGGAGTAATGTTGTTTTAACAGTGTTTGTCTGGATATGCCTGTCATACATGTCGCAATACCTGCCATGTCAGTTCCATGTATATGATGAATCCCCATTTGCAGGGTCATCTGCAGACTGGCCAGTGTTGTGCCTTTGGTTTCATGTGTTAGCCACAGTGCATCTATCTGTGGAATGCAGAAGGTAGTGTGAGGATTGCAGTCTGTAGATGGTGAAGGCCATGACAGTTACTGACTTCATATCCCTCATAGGACATATGCTGCAACAAACCCCGTTACAATGAAAAATATATGAGGTTATCACAGCAACATGTCTATACTAGCCCTGTGTATGTGCTGTCAGCCAAACCTCTGTCAACCTTTGTACATATGGCATGCATGAAGTGGTGCATATATGCTGTACACCATAAATAGTGTCATCATATCTGATAACAAGCCAGTGATATATCAGATTGCTTCACATGTCATGTACAGTAGGGGTTATATTTCATGACATAAGCTGGACATTCTGTGGATGTTTGTACAGTACTGAGGTCTGTGTAGTGATGGTGGATGTCGGCGGTGTGTGTATTGTTAATATGTACTTTAGCCTGTGTACAGACTGTGGTAGATGTCATTGTTCTAGCTCCCCTTCTATCAGATGTTACATGCTGCCTCACTGTATGGTACTGTTTTGCCATACATGTTTGTAGGGCCATACAGTCACATGTCCCATACCACAGACAGCCATCAGACCAAACTGTGTAGCAGCCCAGTATATGTAGGGTCATTCTGTGAGTGGCACATATGAGGATGGTGTAGAACAGATAGTCCATATACTGTAATATTATGCTAGCTTACCATATGTGGCTGTGGCTGGATTCACATTGGTTGTGTTTATGCACTGTCACACAGGTGTATCTTATCCTGTGCTGTGACATGGCTGTTGAGCCTGCTATATATGCAGGTACATGTGCATTCCCCCATATGAGATGTAGGCCAGTGTTGAGCCAGTCTGCCTGTAGTCTGTACAGTGCATTGTTACATGCCTAGCAGCTTAGTGTACTTAACCAGTGGGATGTCATGTGCAGATACTTGCCAGATGTACTGCTGCCGGGCCTACCTTAAAAGTCATGTATGTCAGACAGAGCAGTGGGATGCTGTACAGATGTATGTCAATATCTAGTGAGTAGTATGTGTCCATGGCATCCCTGTACCAGCAGTCATTATGTGTCAGGCCAGACAGGAGTGTCTGAATCCAACACCTATGGTGCCAAATGTATACCAGTCGTTATGTGTTATACCTATCTACATGGCTATCTACATCCATATTATCAGACCTGGTACACATGTTGTGCACTAAGGGATTATGTGTATACCTCTAGACTGTACAGGGTGTGTCTGAAGTCCCACATATAGTGGCCAATATCTCTGCTGCACTCCACAGGGGCATTACATGCTAGCAGCGGTACTTTACAATGATTACCCTAGGATGTCTGTCAGTAGCCAATGGCACACATGTTATAAGCAGAAGTCACCTTCCACACACACCATGTCTGTGAAGACAATCCCAATGACAGTAGCAACAGTCTAGTAATATAGCTGCTATACATAACTGACATCCCCTTGTACTACGACTTTGGGACTATAGGGGCTGGGGTAGGGCTACACTCCATATCCAGGACATATGGTGGAAATTTATGTACATACACTTATCCAGATAGCCATATATATATATATATATATATATATATATATATATATATATATATATATATATATATAAAATTACACATGTGTACTACTTCCAATTACCACTGTTATGGCAACCACCTACTATAAATCCCTACAGCATGTGGGCGTGGTCCCTTTACATTTCCTGTGTGATGGACATCCTTCCTGTGTGTGGGCATCAGTGTTACAGACAGCAGGTAGCAATACCTCTTACAGGTGAACCTGCATACTCAGAGCGGCCACATATTTGTATGAGGATCAGGAACTACAGACAGACTGTGAGTAGGGTTGCCAGGTTTCTTTGTGGCTAAAACCGGACTAAGGTCACTCCCCTCACATCACCCATAACTCCACCCATTCCCACCCCTCTCCCATCCATGCCTCACCCATTTTCTGACATCACTGTGACACCAGCTGATGGGAACGCCCTCTTTTTCTGTTCCGGATGCCTGATTTCAGCCGATTTACTATGCTTTTCTGTAAAAAAAGCATAGTAAATCAGCCAATTGTAACAAACACTGATAGTCTGTTTCCTTTTGTGAAACAGAAAAATGGAGTTTGTAAAGTGTTTTCCTGACTACCAGAGCAGATAATTGATTTGATTTGTGGATAGTCCAGAAAAAACAGATAGGTGGCATTGCGCATTGGCAATGGCAACTGGGTGATTTCCAATTTCCCACCTATTGGTCAAAGACTCAAAGTTATGCTTAAATAGGGCTAGCCTAGGGATGGACTCTGCTTCACATGGATGGGAAGCTTGTTCCAGTGCATGGGAACCCTCTCTGAGACGCATTTGTGTCTCATCAACATCACATGGCCTACTTATGTCACAAGCAAAATTTAAATCTTTGGATCTAATGGTTCTGATACTATTCATTTTGTGGATGTCCAAAAGGTCCATCAATCAGTGCTGGATCCAAGGATGCCTTGTATGCCAGACATTCTCTCTCAGTAACCTGTAGGAGACCCGGTATAGTGATAGGGCTTTGAGGCGATCTGTATAAGACAATGTGTTTAGACACTGGATTCTTCTAGTAAGGAAGCTTTAAATATGTTCCAGCTGTTTTATGTGTCTCGTCAAGTACTTGCCAAAGAGACAGGTGTAGCTCACACATCCAGTTATTCTGTCAACTTCTCAGGTTAACATCACTAACATTTTAAAAAGTGTTCCTTGTACATGAGCAATGCTCTATAAAAAAATATTATTATTTCCCTCTCTCTGTCACACAGTTAATACTCTATACCATACAAAAAGTATACTGACCCTGGCCTGGGCCCTGACTCTCAAACCCTCATCATCTCCCTGGTCCTGCTAAGTGTGCCACAATTACAATCTTACACAGATCCTTCACATAACACAGAGGCAGGCACATGCTAACAAAATATATACATACATACTTCTATGTATATATATATATATATATATATATATATATATATATATATATATGTGTGTGTGTGTGTGTGTGTGTGTGTGTGTATATATATATATATATATATATATATATATATATATATATGTCAGACTCACTACTGTCATCCTCTACTGTACTGACACAGCACAGACTTTCCTTTCCTCAGACAGTAGCAGGACATTGATCTAATAATGATCTTATGCACAAAAGGCTGCTATGATGATTATGAATTACAAAAAAGAGAGAGTAACACACTGCTATCTGCTAAGTTCTCACCTGACCTAGGCTTGCTATGTAATTATTTCTGCCGTTTTCTGAAAGTTTGTACACAGTGGTGGTGACACACCCCCTAGTCTTGCCTCTTGCTCTTCACGATGGAACTGGCTGCTTAGTGCTTAGGCTTAGCTAGCTTAAAATTTGCGTGCAAGTATTTCCATTCTACACTGGTAAGTGGTGGAATAAGCAAGCACGCATGATGATTTAAGCCGTACTTAAAGGGGAGAACACAGGCTGCGCTAATTGCACTGCTAGGCTGCTGCAGCTGTAAGTGACAAGTGTCAATGTCAAACTTTCGTCTGTGTCATACTGTTAAGTAAGTCTTAGTCACAAAAAATGTGGTTCTTTGCCCACCTCAAAGCTCTCTGGCATGGGTACACACAAATCAGGGTTGTTTTAAGTGTCAGATCATGATGTTGTTACGAATCGGAGACTCCGGAGTAGTACATCTATAAGAAACAGTAGTATCTCTGCTTTCAACAGCGGAAACCTTCACCTAGGCTTCAGAAAAATGGTACCAATACCAATGTTTTTACCATGTGTGTAATAAGTGTGTGAAGCTCAGATGAGAGGTGGTTATTACTTTACTTAGCTTAGCAGAATAAGTGCTTCACATAAGCATTTCTAGAATCCGTTTGTGTTTCTTGGAAAAAAACCCAGCATACACGTATATATTTGTTCCTGAGGTTTTTACATAATTATTTGGAGCCATCAGCTTTCAGTTTTTTAAATGGGTAGAAAAAAATATTTTCTTTCTCATATTATATCACCAGCTGCTGCCTCAGCCTGCTGTCTCCTACGTGTTAATGTGAGTGCGGTATGCAGTTCTTTTAGATACCGCTTGTGTTGATTACCTATCAGCTAGCTTCCTAAATTAATGGTACCAGTATTGATGAAAAGTGTCTCTAATATGGTGTATTTTCTCTAGTTATTTTCTATGTCCCTAATTATGGAGATAAAAGGTCAAGAGCTGTGCACCTGGGTAAAATGACTAGATTTGCAGTGCAGCATAAACAATCGCCGATTATACTATTCTGTCGGTATAGCACAGTCCAATATTGATGTACATTCTCTTCACTAAAAATGTCTTTTCCAGCAGTATGTACTAAAATGCGTAGCTACCAGGAATACTGAAGTTTTGTTATAAAAAAGCATTTCATTGTGTAAGTGTAGCTAGTAACGTATCGTACCGCCCATTCGAGCTGGATACATTTACTTTCTCCTCTGGGTAATTGTTCCCTAGTATGCACTTACTGACTTTGAAATGGGAAAACAATGCAGCATGTTAAGTTACTACTTACACGAGAAATACATCTTTCAAAAATACGGTATTAGTTACACAAATACTGCATTCAATGAAACCTCAGTATAGTGGAAAAAAAACCCCGGACTTCACGAGTCCGGTTTTGATGAAATTTGTTAACCGGACAATTTGTCTGAAAACCGGACAGCTGGCAACCCTAACTGTGAGTAGAGTTGTGTTATGCTTTGCATAGTACTGGTGTTACAGGGTGTGTGTGTACATACTAGTGTACCTTGGAATGCAGTCTGTCTGCATAGCTCACTACTGTGGGCCTATCCTCTTGCTGGACAGAGGTATGCCTAGCATGTGTTGTCCGTCCACCACACAGGTCCTGTGTCAGATATTACACTGGCAGTGTGTGTGTTGCATGCTATCAGCACATGGCTACATCCATTTCTATTTCTAACCTCAATTCCCTGACTAAGGGTATGTTGCAGACTGTCCTGTAACACCAGCACCTTGCTTAGTGTATGGCAACAGTGTTCCACATATGTGCTTGTGTTCCAGCCTCTGTCCTCCATCTACATACCAAGCTTTGCACATATGTCATGCTGTTGGGGGTTGTTCTGTAGTGGGCTGTAAGTATATCACACTGCCATTGCTGCCATTAGTCCCCTGCTGTTGTATCCCCCCACACATACAGTGGGGCTGGGGCCATATATGTGTGGGCATCACCTACACAACACATGTGTGCCTTTATGCACTGCAGAGGCCAGTGTATGTAACAGTGGTATATGGGCCTGTATTATTGAGTCTAGGTGGGGAGCACCATAATTGACTTAGGCTGTTACAAAATGTGGGGGTATCAGGGGTGAGCTGCCACAAGGTATCTCGATGTACAGTACCGTATACTTCACCTATATTGACATTACTTACATGAATTGGGGTACTGCAAGCCTACTGCCTACTGCCATACAGACTGTTCAGTTTGTTATGCCTTGTTATGTACCGGTTACAACCCATTTGATCACAAAATGTCTTTACCTCCTATGGAGTTTTGTACAGAGTGTAGATAGAGGCTGTTGAACTACACACCTGCAGTACATACTGTTGATTGTGTGGTATCCTGTGGCACAGTCTGTCTTCACTTTTGTACATTTTGAAGGGCTTGGCCTGGACAGCAACAGTTGTGAACCTTTGTCTACTATTGTATTAGTGTAACTGTTTCACAGTTGCAGTACTCTGTTTATATGGTTGTCAGTATCTGAACAGCTATATGACATGGCATATAGAACTGTTATAGTACACAGTTAAAGGATTCCCATTTCTGCAAACCTGTGTGTGGTGGCTTTCCTATGACCTTTCTACGGGTATATGTTGCAGGCAATGATTGACATTAGTATGTGTGGCCCATACAGTGTCCAGTTGTTCAGGTGTTAACTGTAGGCATAGTGGCTGTTCCATATTGTGTGCACCTTCTACATATGTATCTTACTGTACATATATCTGTGTGTGTATGTTTAGTCACATGTATATATATATATATATATATATATATATATATATATATATATATATATATGTGTGTGTGTGTGTGTGTGTGTGTGTATATCTGTATCTGCATATCTGTGTTTGTGTATCTGCATCCTGGGGATGTTGATGGCTTCCACATATTACATGTCCTATGGGAGGTATACTGTACTTGGTAGTGTATTGTAGGGCGCATGTGTTTGGCTGTGGGGGGGATGCCTATTCGTACAAGACGTATAGTGTGTGGGGCCTCTCAATCCCATTAACAGTGCATGTGGACATATGTGTATTTGCTAATCTGCAATTGCTATCTACAGATGTATGGCCATATATACCTATATAGTGTAGAATATGAATGGCCAAAGTATGTGCTTAAGGAAATTGAGTATGTGAAAATCTGTATGCATTGAGATGAACTTTATACTGCAAACTCTGAGTGAACTGTGAATAGTGGAAAAGTACTGAAAAACAGGAGCCTGCTTAAAAGAAGGACATGTACCTTATATGGAAGTGTATCTGATTTTCTTTCTCTGCCTAGAGATGTAGTAATGTGAACTGCTTTAAGCCTACGGGTAAACCACTGATTGGTTAATTGTCTTTTGTACTAATTTAATTGGTCTAGTTTATATTTTTGTACTGTCAGCAGTATCACCAGTATATAAGCTTATGCATTCCTTTGTTCAGGGAGACTCCCTGGTACTTTCCATGAGGCTCCCACACATGTGTAATAAATACCACTGAAAGAGAGGAAGAAGTGTCTTGTCTTCATTTAAGGTAAAATGTTAAATGTTACAACTGGTGCCGTTTACTTGGATCTGAATTGACAACAGCTGCGGCAGTTGGGGATTGAACGAAATACTGCTAGTAAAAGGGCCCATGACAGAATTTTCTGTTCTGGCAGTGTTTCTTTCATTTCCGGTACTTGCCTGCTTTAAAATTTGGTATCGATAATATTATAGAAATGTAATAATTCCTCTCATTCAGTTGTTTCGAGGTAAGTGGCATGCATTTTTTTTCTGCTATTGATTGTGCAGTATGACAGTGGGTTAAAATGAAAAACTGGCGACAAGATTGAAAGGAGATACGAGAGTGGGGAAAATGACGTTTACAAAACATCACAGCTACATCTATAAAATACAGTATAGCTTATTGCATGAAAATGGGAGCCAGTGTGGGAACCATAAAAGAGCCAGAAAGAGTTACACCAGCTGGTTATATGTATTTTCGTGTGTCCCGGGACAGTTGTATGTTTATAAGTCAGTGGGTCACCCTCACTGAGGGTGATGGTAAACTTGCCTTTCCAGGAAATGGTAGTTTTAATAAAAATATTTTGCTTAATCTCCAAGGAAAGTTAAAGAAAAAAGGGAGAAGTATACCAGGGTTATGCTGGGCAGCATTTAGTGATTGGATGACAGAGGCAAAAGAAAGAGAAAAGGATTTGGTTATTAGTAGTTTAAAAGATAATCAGCAGAAACTAAAAGAGCAATTGAGGGAATTGCAACAAACTGCTAGTAATTTATATGTAGTAAACGGTAAATGCTTGAAGGACCCACCCTTTAAGGGCCTTTATCCTGTAAAGGAATTAGCTAAATTACAGACAACTGAATCATCAGAAGACGATAATGCCTGGTTCCCCCCACCACAGACTGAACCCCAGCAGTATCAACCCCCCCCTCGCTCAACAAGGAGCAGAAACGCAGCAGCCAGATTCCACCACTAAAGATTCTACCCCTAGAGAAAGAGAACAAGCTGCGGACAGGCACTCTAGTGAATCAGAGCCAGAAACAAGCGATAGAAAAAAGGGACCAAAAACTCGTAGTAAGACTCATAAAGAAGCAAAAGCTGTAATGTATTTTAGAGCTAAACCTTATTATAAGGGAAAAGGGAAGTGACATTTACACCGACTAAGGCATTTTGGCCAGTTCTCTGCTATAATTGATAGTGGGGATGGGTATTTTGGGCCAGATAAATTTAATCAAGATTCAGGATCGGAGTCGTCAGACGACAGGTTGTTACCTTTGAGGGAGGTACCTAACCCAGCCCATGCCAGAAGTGCACAGGATCCACCAACCATTGTAGTACCTAGGGCGTGGTCGGCGGTTGATTTTCAAGCCATTACCAAATCGTTACCACCTATTCATACTAATCCAGCAAAATTCCAGAGTGTGCTGGCGGGACATATTTGTTTACAAAATCCTACAATAGAAGAAGTCAGGGCAGTTCTTCAGTACACCATACTGGCTGATCTGATGAAACGGATTTAGGACCATGCTAATGTCCCTACTCCGATTCCAAAACATGATGCACAAGGAGATAATGGGTTTGAAGTGGTCAGACAGCGAATAATGGACGCTATTACAGTGATAGTTCCACCCACACCCAACTGGTCCAAAATTAAGTCAGTTCTTCAAAAAGAAGACGAACCTGTGGATGAGTATTTAAAACATCTCACTGAAGCCTTTGAGGCTTTGTCTGGTTACCTAGAACCCACCGATGGGCCGGCACAGAGTGGATTGTCGGCTGCTTTTGTAGATGGGTTATGCCCACAAGTACAGGATAAGCTAAAGGAAGTATGTATAAACTGGCTTAGTCTTGGACTGCATGAATTAGTCACACAAGTGCAATACCTCTCCGACTACTTAGCACAGGAAAAAAAGGATTTACAAGAAAAATTGGTTAAAGGGCAGATTCAGATGTGTACTGCCTTCAGGCAGCGTGGACGGGGAGGACGAGGATGGGGAAGAGGGAGAGGTGGACACCAAGGGGCTGGAAACCAAAATAGACAAAACTGGCAGGAAATTCGATCAGCCCCATCCCAAAGCTATAATAATCAGATGGAATGTTTCAATTGTGGTCAAGTAGGCCATTGGAGAAATGAATGTCCGTATCTGGCTGAGCAACCTGCCCCACCCACTGATACATCACCTCAGTGGAATTCTAATTGGACTCCATCCAATTGGCAGCCATCACAGTGAAGGTTCCCTGAACAAAGACAACAGCAGTTGTGCCCCTTCATCCCTGTGGATCAAGATGGACCACATGTTATGTTACTTGTCAAAAATAAACCGTACCCATTTTTGATTGATACTGGAGCTACCAAATCTATGTTAGTTGGTGAAGCAGCAATAAATGTCCCCCTCTACAACAACATAACTAGAGGGGTAGGTGTTTCTGGCATTCCTATTGAATATTCCTAAACCATCCCAGTGCCAGTAACTTTGGGACCTTTACAAGACAATCATGCATTTTTAGTAGGGCCCTCAGCGCCATTGAATTTATTGGGAAGAGATTTGCTCTGTAAGATGGGAGAAACCGTCTTCTGCACTGCTGAAGGAGTATATTTACAAGTACCTTCAGATAAACAAGATAGTATTTTGGCTACTTTAGATGAAAATGTCACTCTGCAAACAATGTGTATGCAGTCTCACCTCGATAAGAATAAGCATCTAAATTCATTACCCTCTCATCTATGGACCACTCATGATAATGATGTTGGGTTTCTGATTTCAGCCACTCCTGTAAAGATAACCTTAAAACCTGGAGCAAAGTTACCTCGGGTACCACAGTACTCTTTGACAGTAGACGCTACATCTGGAATTGCTCTCGTCATTTCTGCCTTGGTACAACAGGGAATTATAGTACCTACAACAAGTCCATGTAATACTCCAATACTACCAGTAAAGAAACCTGGTAAACAAGCTTACAAATTTGTGCAAGACTTGCGAGAAGTCAATAAAGCTGTCTTGCCTGTTTTTCCAATCGTACCAAACCCAGCTATGATTTTAAGCTGTATCCCACCTACAGCATGTTGTTTTATGGTTATAGATATCTCATCAGCCTTTTTCTCTATCCCAGTACATGCAGATAGTCAGTATTTGTTTGCATTCACTTATAAAGGCCAACAATATACTTGAACCCGACTACCCCAAGGATATGTAGAATCTCCAACCCTATTCTCTAGAGAGATGCACAGACAACTGCAGGATTTACAGTTACCACCACGTTCAGTATTGGTCCAATATGTCGACGATATTCTTATAGCTTCACAAGATACCAAGTCTTGTATAGAGGACTCACTTTTAGTTTTAAAGTTTTTAGCTGAACGAGGTTTTAAAGGTAAATAAATCTAAACTGCAGTTCTGTCATGAAAAGGTACAATATCTGGGACACATCATTTCTATGGGTTCACGTCAAATACTTCCAAGTAGAATTACCTCCATTCAGACTGCCCCCTGCCCTGTAACTCAGAGACAACTCAGGGGATTCCTCAGCCTAGCAGGTTATTGTAGACAGTGGGCGCCCAATTTTTCAGAAATTTCGGCCCCTCTGTTACAGCTTCTAAATAAGGAGGTCACAGACCCTCTGCCTTGGTCCCCTGAACATGAAAACGCCTTTCAGGCTATTAAAATGGCACTGATAAACCCACTTGCCCTGGGGCTCACAGATTATTCTAAATCCTTTGTTTTCTTCTGTTGTGAAAGAAATAAAACTGCCCTGGGCCTGCTGGCGCAAGCGCGCATGGGAGGCTATCGACCTATAGCATATTACAGCACTCAGTTAGACCCTGTTGCTTCTGGCTATCCACCCTGTTTATGAGTAGTTGCAGTCACTGCTGTGCTGAGCAATATGGCAGCACCATTGACTTCAGGACATGATACTATACTAGCAGTACCTCATGCGGTGCAAGCGTTACTCTTAAAAAACAAAAACACAGTATCTTTCTAATACTCGCCTCACCAAATATGAGTTAAGTTTATTAAGTAATCCCACTGTTCAAATTACACGCTGCCCACCACTAAATCCTGCTTTGTTGATTCCAGCTAGTGACGAGGGCGAACCACATGACTGTGTGCTTGTGGTTAACACTGTTCTTTCTCCTAGGTTGGATTTGCAAGATGTTCCTTTCCTTAATCCTGATTTAGTTATTTTTGTAGATGGATCCTGTTTACGAAATAATTTTGGCGAACTTCAGGCTGCATGGTCAGTCTGTTCGCCATCTGAGGTTTTACAAACTGGACAATTACCACCTGGCACTTCAGCACAAGCCGCGGAATTAGCTGCACTTTCGCATGCATGTAAAATGGCCAAAGACAGATCTGTTACTATTTATACTGATTCCCGTTACACCCGTGGTGTTGTTCATGATTTTGGTACCTTATGGAAGGAAAGGGTTTTTTTTTACATCCTCTGGGGCACCAATTAAAAATTACCTGTATATTGATCACCTCTTACAGGATTTATTATTACCTTCCAAAATTGCTGCTGTCAAGTGTGCAGCTCACCAGTCTAATGACTCCCTAGTAGCTAAGGGAAATAATTTGGCTGACTGGGCTGCCAAGCAGGCTGCTATTTCACATACTGTTCAAGGATAATTTCTGCAGCTTATCTTACATATGGTTACTTTTGACACTACTGTTTTGAAAGCTTTACATACTGAAGCATCGGAATCAGAAAGAAAAACATGGCTGGCCCACAATTGCTTCCAATGCTCTGATTCAATTTGGCAGCATCCGGATGGCAGATTAATTTGCCCTATATCTATGTTAAATTCTCTTATAAAAGCATATAATTTGCCAGCTCATGTAGGGGTACAAGCATTAATCAAATAAATCCAGAAGGATTGGTTTTCCCCAGGACTTTCTGCTTCTGTGCAACATTTTTTGAGCACGTGCTCCATTTGTTTACAGCATAACATTTCAAAGGGCACTCTGGCTCCCGCTCAACCGGTGCCAAAACTAATGAGACCATTTTGTGCTTTACAGTGGGACTTTATTGAACTCCCACCTTGTACTCATTTTAAATATGTTTTGACTGTTGTTGATATTTTTTGGGGTGGTTGGAAGCCTACCCGTGTGCCAAAAATTATGCTATTTCAGTTGCAAAAAAATTGTGTTATGAACTGATACCTCATTTTGGTATTCCTTGTCAAATATACTCTGACCATGGAAAGCATTTTACTGCTAAGTTAGTTGAACCATTGTGTACAATGCTAGGCATTACTTTGAAATTTCATTGTCCGTATAGACCACAGGCATCAGGTATTATTGAATGCATGAATCAGACATTAAAAACTAGACTTGCTAATGTCACTTCAGAAACAGGCTTAACTTGGGTGCAAGTTTTATCACTAGCCTTACTTTCTATGCGGTCACAACCGCATCCTACTAAGGGTCTTTCTCCAAATGAAATTCTCATGGGTCGCCCTCTGCATCTGCCCATGACATCACCACCACCCTTTTCTGAATATGATGCATTTGATAATGATATTCTTTTGTACTGCAAATCTCTTGTTTCTTTCCTACAGTTTCACCACCAAATAGCAGCTGCTCAACATCTTCCAGAGCCTTTTCTGTCATCCGCCCTACAACCAGGAGATTGGATTTACGTTAAGTCCATTTCTAGAAAAACAACGCTCCGGCTGTGCTGGAAGGGGCCCTTCCTGGTTCTTCTGACAACGTCATCTGCTGTGCGACTGCAAGGATCTCCAACCTGGATCCACATTTCACACGTCAAAAAAGTTGTGCCGTCTGAAGACCAACAGCCTTTACCTTTTTCAACTCCAGATTCCCCACCCATTGCTACTCGTACTTGAAGCAGAACTTTTCCTGTACCTGATGATGCCTAACATTTACCCTTTTGGAAAACTCCAAACTCCTGATGCTATGCAGACTCAACAACCATTTCCACAAAAATATTGGACAGCCATTTTGGTGATCATTCTTGTTGTACTGTTGTTTTTAATGTGGCCATTTTTATTTCCTGCTCCATTGACGCATCACACCACGCAAGCTATTTGGCATCCACCTTTCAACACCTACCAAGCCATCAAATATGTTTATGCTTCTACATTCAACGTCTCTAACTGTTGGATCTGCACTGCCATTCCCTCCGTACATGGGGGATTGTCATTGGCTGCGGCTCCACTAAGTATCATTGATACATGGACTAGCTTACTCGATAACACTGCTAACATTACATCCAGTAAATCTATTGCATTACAACTTTCTCTCCGTCTCAATGGCACTCTGTGTTTCTGACAAAATTACTCAAGTCAACATCATTGGACTTGAAAAATGGGACAAAGTATCTGCAACATGACAATCGAATACCAGTGCAATTATACAGAAGGAAAATGCATAGCCTCGGGCTGTTGAGTTTCATTTGATGCCATTCAGCCAACATTGAGAAATCCCTCATTACTTGGTTCTCACAATATTGTATTTCTTGCCATATTCCATGGCATAACTACGGGCAGTGACCATTCTTCAAAAGTTACTACCCCGGTGCAGGACTGTTATTTTATATGCAGAAGAAAGGCCTATAAATGGCTACCGGAAAATGTATGATAGACTAAATGGTGATGCTTACACAGCATCAATTGGGGGATTGTAGAATATGAATGGCCAAAGTATGTGCTTAAGGAAATTGAGTATGTGAAAATCTGTATGCATTGAGATGAACTTTATACTGCGAACTCTGAGTGAACTGTGAATAGTGGAAAAGTACTGAAAAACAGGAGCCTGCTTGAAAGCAGGAAATGTGCCTTATATGGAAGTGTATCCGATTTTCTTTCTCTGCCTAGAGATGTAGTAATGTGAACTGCTTTAAACCTATGGGTAAACCACTGATTGGTTAATTGTCTTTTTTAATTGGTCTAGTTTATATTTTTGTACTGTCAGCAGTATCACCAGTATATAAGCTTATGCATTCCTTTGTTCGGGGAGACTCCCTGGTACTTTCCATGAAGCTACCACACTTGTGTAATAAATACCACTGAAAGACAGGAAGAAGTGTCTTGTATTCATTTAAGGTAAAATGTTAAATGTTACAATATATATATATATATATATATATATATATATATATATATATATCTGCTAATAGATATATAACTATGTCCGTATATGCTTACATAGATATATATCTGCGTACACATATGTAACATGCTGTGTATATGTAGGCAAATAGGTGTGAACACATATATGTGTCGATGTAGGCATATGCATGTATCTATGTGCATACATAGTGATATATATGTATATAGAGTTAGTAAAACAAAATATATATTTATATATATGTATATATATATATATATATATATATATATATATATATATATATATATATAATATATGGATATGTTGTATCTGTTAAGAATTTAATATAGTTACACACACAGACATCTAGATGTTGATATACATTCTCTGTACTGTTGCATGACAGGACTGGATGATATGTTTCTGAAACATTGAATATCTGTGTGGCTTAGTGGTACATCACTTTGTCTAGGGTGTTTAGGGTCCTTGGTTTGAGCCATGCAAGAGCTGTTTATTTTGTTGCTGGGCAGAATATGGCCCGAAGGATACAGAGTGATTAAGGCACTTTAAAGCAGTTGTAAGCAGGTTTGAGCGGGTTTGCGCGGAGCTAAGCACTGCCTACACAGATTAAGCAATTTAGAAGCTGAGTGTATGAAAATGTAAGCGGAGGTTAGGCATGCTTGCCGTCGCACAAACCTGCACCTACACATCAGGCCTACACCTGACAATAGATTCACCAATGTTGGCAAGGACAACCACAAATCCACCATGTCAGCTGGGAACTACCACCCAGTAGCCTGATGACCCTGGTCTGCAGGGACATGGAACATATCAACAATAAACTCATGGCCAATGTCACTGGTAATCTTAACACACAGGACCATGCCAATGTTGGACTTGTCAAAGGCAGAGAATACAACTTGAACCTGGTATATCTCCTTGATCCAATCATGACAGGTGTAGATGAGGGTTAGGAGGTGCACAATGCCTATGTAGATCATACCAGGCTTTTGTACACCATCCCACATGTAGGAATGTGTGTAGTTGTTACGGGATCTACCTCCATTCACAGAATATGTTTCCACCAGGACTGCTTGGCAAATGCCAACATTCCACAGGTACCATCCCATGGACATACAGTCCTTCACAGGTCATAGATGTGTTAATGCCCTCCTCTGCACTGTAGAGGTGTGCAGCACTACTGGGGTTGCTATAACTCACTGGTTGTGGCTGTTGTGGACACATCCACCATCATTGCAGTTACTGTTGCATCTATCCCCCCACATAGCTGTCTGTAGTACTGTACAGTGCATGTAATCAGGTTGTATGTTGTTGTTTACACCATTCACAGTAGTTGAGTGCCTCACACCCTCCTAATGGTAGGGCTATGCCACTGACATTGGCACACACATGTTACTAAGGTGAGGATTGCAGTAGAGTGGGGAAAAGGACATACACCCTGCTGTTAGCATGTTCATTGTCATCCACATTGCAGACTGCATATATAGCAATGTGTGGTTGTGCCTATCCTGTCTTGGTGGGATTACATGTGCAACAGATGTGTTACCTGCGTGGGGACATACCTCCATGTGTACAGTCTTGTACCTGTACTGCATCCAAACCAAAGGCTCTGTGTGTTGTACCCAGCCATGTCATGTGTACCACCCACTACACTTACTGGTGTCCACTGCAGAAGGCCTGGTGACACCACTACACCCATCAGCCATGTGGCACATGGACAAACACAACACAATCAGAATAGATAACAGTGACAACAATACAACATTGTTAATTACAGCTATGATGCATCATGGCTGCACAGCTACACCTTCCAAGATATTAGCATTTCACTTTACTGCTGACAACATGCTACACAGCATTCCATTGCTACACTGTTGTACAGTCATCCTGTGCATCAGCAGCATGTTAGCCTGTCCCTGCATCAATGTTACGGATGTCAGGGAGTGGCACAGGTATCATCATATGCACAGGGTGTGTTGTTGGTTTTCCAGAGGCCTAGGGTGAGCCATACAATTGACAATGTGTGTGTGTGTGTGTGTGTGTGTGTGTGTGTGTGTGTGTGTGTGTGTGTGTGTGTGTGTGTGTGTGTGTGTGTGAGGGGGCTGAGCATTGTTATGGCCAATGGTGATGTCATGTGTGCAGGTATGTGGTTGCCCTAGATTTGTTGTTTATGTGTGCGTGCGTGTCTGCATGCATACAGTTCCACCATGTGGCTGCCCTATATGTGGATTTGTGAGACAGCTGCAGACTGTACCTGGCAGGGTTTGCAGTTCACCATCTCCGGCCACGGACATGGGACCTGTGCCTGGTAGGGGTGCTACAGGCAGTATCAGGTACAAAGCCAGATTGAGTACTGTCCCCCAAGGTTGACAGATGTCCACTGCATCCAGGTCCCTCCTGGGACTGGCCAGGGCCACGTGCACATGGTCTGCTATGACAGTCTGTGGACAGCACCCCCCCACAGTGCTGGGGCTGGTACTGCCACTATGGGAGCAGCTGTGACTGGTGGGACATCCACTGTGACCTCCAGCTGCTGGTGCTGCTGGCATACGTTCACATGGCCATCGCAACCATCCCACCCTGTCCTGATGTATGGACATGACATTGTGGATGAGATCCAATGTCTCACCCCACCGTCTATCCATGATCTCGGTGTAATTATGGATGGCACCTGCTAGGTCACGGATGCTATCAGTTACAGAGGTGTGATGAGCCCTCTGCGCCCTTAGACCCTGCTTGGTGTATCGTTCCATTCATGCCTGTGCCTCCATGACAGCCTGGAACATGCGTGTGGTTGATATAGATGTGGCACGTCTGCCAGGGGTATGATGACCAGCAGTGCTCTGATGAGCACCCCTGAACATCTGCCTATGTGTTACCCTGCCAGACATCTGGCTGTGGCTGCTGTGTCCTGACACACATGCCATAGATACCACACTGTCCTGGCCAATGCCAACCATAGACTGTCCCTCAGGTAAGGCCAATGGTGATGAGGTATGTAGAGGCAGTGTGACTGTGTGCATGGGTGGGGTGTTTACGTGTGGGATGTCAGTTGGTGGTAGCCCCTGATGATCCTGCCTATGCCTCAACACACTTATCCTCATGGTCACTGTTTGTATCAGTGACATCAGATTCCCTGCAGGAGGGACCCAGCCCCACCTAGCCACCTGTGAGGGGAAAACAGGGAACAGAATGTAAGACCTGTACATCACCGCTAAACAGTACATACACACACACACACACACACACACACACACACACACACACACACACACACACACACACACACACACACACACACACACACACACACACATGTGTGCAGACATGGCCACACACACAGACATACACACATGCAGTTGACATACATGGCAACCCATACACTCCACCAGACAGCACCGACAGACAGCTCCAGCACCCCCATAACACACACAATAGCAGGTGATGGTGCAGTACAGTATCACACACAAACCTGTAATTACACACGTCAGCATGCAGGACATGTGGTGCTCAACAGTATGCAGTGCAACTGTAGTCAATCCCCGTTACCAACATTATACATGGCTGTGATGCATGGTTTCTGTTAGTAGGTGATGGCCCTCCCCCTGGAACACACTGCACCCATGTCCACAGCATTGCTTTGCATCTGTTCAGCACCCTGGCATGTACTGTGCATCATACCTCACAGGTGTACACACCATTGCAAGATGTGTATCTGTGTGTCAGATGTGTTTCCGCTGCTGCTCACAGCCTCTGCGTGTTTCTGGATTACATGTGGACACATGTGTTTAGTGAAAGCTTGACGTGTATTCACAGATGTCATCATCAGTGGTGCATGTATGAGTGATAGACTACCATTAGACTGACCACAGACACAATGTACTGTACCCATGGTGAGTGTAGAGACCATTATTGACCATTATTGAGCCCTGGCTGATGTTGCCTATGGTACACATAAGTTCATATGTGAGTACTGGTCTATTGGTCCTTGGGCCTACATAAGCCTAGCCACAGGAGTTCCCAGCCATGCAACACCCACTAATGTTATTCCCCTGTGCCCCTGTCAGGCTGTGGCACATACATACTACCCAGAGTGAATTCCCCATTTCCCATCCAGTTGTCAAGTTTTTTTGTAAAGAGGGCCAATGAGTAGCAGTGCCTGACATGTATGGGTAGTCCATTCCAGAGCGTGGGAATTCCCCAGAACAGGGCCCTATCCCTCCAGTATGTTCTGTGTAATGTGTGATTGAGGTTTAGGACCCTGGAGCATGTGTTTGCAGAGGGAGTGGGATGTCTTTATGTGTAGCATGTTCAACTGCTCTGTGTATGACATAGCTGTGTATGTTAGGCAGATGTTAGCTGTGCCTGAGCAATGTACACTGGAGTGTAGCCACAGTTTTCTGAGATGGTCTGTGTATTGCATGTATTTGAGGCTGGTAATCCCATTAGTGAGGTGGGTGCTCTTTCAGTGAACATGTACAGCATGCATTATGGGTAGGTGTGTTAGATGTGTACATGGTCTACACCTTAGCTATGACATGCACAGTGAATTGCCAAGCATAACCTTAAACCATACTTACTGGCATCCAGCCGCCAACTTGCTGGTATTCCAGAGGTGCTTACATTGAGATGAGACAGAGCTGATGTCAGTGGCCACAGCTGTGGCATTGTTACAGAGTGGCTGCAATATGCCCTGGAACCTTACCTGCATGCTCCATGTCTGGTGTGTGTGTAGCACCCACCTCCATGACTGTATATGTCTGTAGCTCTTGTGGGCAGGCAGGTGCTACCAGGCTCATGAGCAGCTCCTTCATTCTGGTGAGGGGGGATGGATGTTATGCCCCCCCCCCAGTTGCAAGGTGGTCACCCCGCACGGCAATGGCATATCAACGTACATGGCGGAGCAGGTCTCTACAATGATGGCAGACCTGCTCACAACTACAGCTGTGCATCCCCACCTCATTCACCCTGTGGACCACATAGTTCCACATGGCTGTTTGCCCATGCTGGTCCTGGCTTATCCGTGAGAACAGCAGCTGGTAGTTCTGGATGATGCTGGTGAATATAATGTCATCCTCAGCTGCACTGTAGGTGGGATTCCTCGGGTGCACCATACTCCCTGGAAGACATAATGATGGAAATATGTCTGAGCAACTCATATGGCACGTTTACCATAATACAATGCACATATCAGTCTCCCGCCACCATATCAATTCAAGCTTAATGTTCACACAACGCAAGTGGCATGTCTCCGGTATATGTACCATTGGGTCATATATTGTATTGTACAACACTTTCTGCTATGTGTTTATAGACATGCTCCCTGTGGGGACACTAGAATTGCTGGGCTGTTACAGAGTATTTCACCTGCATGCCATTGTCACTGCCACTATGTTTTCACATATGCATGTGGTATGCCTGCTATGTGATTTCTACACGTCTGCCATTCTGTGTTATTGGGGATATCTATGCATGCTGTTGGACATGTTCTGGGATTGTGTGGACTATTACAACCCACATATGTTCCATGACAGTTACACACCAGTATGTGTAGGGTATATTTGCCAGCAGGAACACCACTCCCACCTAATGTGCACATGTTACCAGTCCACATCCATTCGTGACCCTCCATGAAACCTCATAATCTACTGTTCCAGCACTACCTTCATGTAGAACCACCTCAGGGGATGGTGTCTCCCTCCCATGGAGCACACACAGACATATGTCTGTCACCCAGTTAGGTCCAGAGTCTTGTGCATAGGGAGCTCCACAGAGACATGGGGTATGTGCTACATCACCTGGAGGCATGTAATACACATACACAAGGTTCAACATGCATGTTCCTTCTGCTCAGCCCACAGCCCAGGCACTTTTATGACCATGTAGATGCTGTCATGACTGTCCATGGGTGGGCACCATGTTCCCTTTGTTCCCATATGGGGGCTCAATGGCCTCCACATTCCAAATGTAACTACCCATCCACAGTGTTTAACCACCACATGTGTCATATACCAGCCCTGGATGATGTCTTATTTGTCACCCAACCAGACCTACATACCAATATGTGCCTAATACCCTTCACCAACATATATATCCCACCTTCTCAAACAATTGTGATGTGTTCCCAACATGGGTTACACACCACACTCCACAATCCATTTTGCAGCCATGTACTGGTGTGTAGGTATGTTGTGTATTGATGTGTGATGTTCTCTCACACATGTCATGGCAGGGGACATGTATTGACATATATATATATATATATATATATATATATATATATATATATATATATATATATATATATATATATATATATGTGTGTGTAGACATACACACACACACACACACACATATATATATATATTTGTATACATATATATATATATATATAGATATATGCATGTATACATACATATATATATATATATATATATATATATATATATATATATATATAAATATATATATATATATATATATATATATATATATATATATATATATATATATATATGTATAGATACATATGTGCATATATGTGTAGATATCATTATGTGTTGTTTATATACCTATATATATGTATAGCTGTCCAAGGTTCTGTAGACATACACAGCTGTGAATATGTATCACACATATGTGTATCTGTATGTGGGGTGCGTATGAACATCTAGTCCACACGCTTGTAGCTTTCTTTACTTCACAGCTGAACTGTTCTGCCTTGCTGCAACACAGACAGGTGTCACATGTAAACACAGACTAACATTGGGGGGTATATATGGTGACAGAATTTAGATAAGCATATTATACTGCTATGGCAGTTGGGCATGCTATGCTACACTTTAACATGACTGTCCTGCAGGTGGTGTAGTCTCACACCCATGTGTCTATCATGGCAGTATTAATACCCCCACCAGCCATTGGCCGCAGTAATTTACAGAACACAGATATCATGGGTCACATCTTTGCCATTCACTGCTGTTCTGCACAGTTGACAGGTATGTCCCACTGCCTACAGGGACTGACACTATCGTCCAGTGCAGTTGTTCAGCAGAACATCATTAAAGGAACAAGTACTGATGGCACATAGGCATCCTTTCACATTATACATCCTATTATTCCATGCCATATACTACATGCAAGTAAATGCATATCTGTTTCACATACCTGTTATGTTTTTTCCACTGTAACACAACCTTGAGCTTTGTGACTTTTATTAAAGTTTTTTTTTTCTTTTCTCTCTCTCTCTCTCTCTCTCTCTCTCTCTCTCAGTCTCTCCAGTAGAGTGATTGAGCTGGTTTGAATAGATTGCAGCACACTTTTGTTGGTATTGCACATGATCAGGTGGTGGCCTCTGCACCAGTCAGTGTCCACCAGTTGTTAATTGCATGCAGCCTACTGTGTAGTACTTCAGATAACCACTCTCATGGCAACCCTGTACTTTAAATTGCTGACCTCTGTGGGCGTTGTCCCTTCACCTTTCCAGCATGGATGACATCCTTCCTGTGTGTGGACATCAGTGTTACAGACAGCAGGTAGCAATACCTCTTACAGCAGAACCTGCAGACACAGGCCAAATTCACATTTGGGTAAGGTTCCAGACCTACAGACAGTGTGAGTAGTATTGTTGTGTGCATTGTATCTTGCTGTTCTTACAGGGTTTCTGTGTACATGGTACTTTTTCATGGACTGTTGTCTGTCTGTATAGCTCTCAACTGTGGGCCTATCCATATGATACCAGGGGGATTGGCTGTTAGGTTTTGTCTGTGCACCACACAGGTATTGTCCCAGATATACCTGTCGCATTCTGTCTGTTGAGTGCTGTCAGTACATGGCTACATTCATTTGTATTTCAATGTCGTATTCCTGCATAAGGGTATGCTGCAACGAATCCTGTAAAACCAGCAATTTACAGGGTGTGTAACAGCAATAATGCAAATATGGCCCTATGTTCCTGCCTCTGTCCTCCACATATATGCCAGTCTTTGTCCTGCTGTGATACAGAAAGCGGTTGTTAGGTAATGGCCTATCATTATTTACCTCTAGCATTACTGCTATCATCCTAGTCATGTTATGGACTCCCACACCAACTGTTGGGCCAAGTCCATATATATGGGGGCAACAGCTGGAGAACACATATGTGCCCTTGTACATTCCAGAGGTAAGTGTGTGGTACACAGTGTTCCTTGCCCTTGTACAGCCTTTTATGGGGGGTGGGGGTTCAATGCCATTCACCTAGGCTATGACACCTTTTCAGGGATATAACTGTTAAGACGAGGGCCATTCAGTGTGATAGTGAGATGTTAGGTTAAGCAATGTTATGTACAAGATACTGTGACATTAACACAAGTGCTTCTTTTCCCCCTAGGACTTGACTACAAGGTATAATTGGAGGCTGCTGAACTACATCTGTAATTGTTGATTGTTACGTATCTTGAAGGCAAATCCTGTTTCTACTGTTGTACTAATTGAAGGCCTTGGCCTGGACAGCATAGTATGGTATATATACACATTGCTTGCATCTACTGTTTTGTGTGGGCCTTGCATTCATCACTAATTACATATTTCAAACCTTATGTGGCATAAGTACTGGCATACATTATTGTATAGTTCACAAATAAAGGTTATCTGTGTATGCATACATGTGTCGTGTCATGTCCTTTGAATTGTGGGTGGATATATGTTTAATGTCAGTATTCTCAATTGTGTGAATGGTTGCCACACTACACATTTCACAGGTGGCAGCTAAAGGGCTTGTGGCTGAGGGATATACTTTGCACCCAGTACTTCCACACTACTTCAACATATGTATGGCTACTGAAACATTTTGTGTGTGTATATGTGTATGTATCTATATATATATATATCTCATATGGCTATACATATATATATATATATATATATATATATATATATATATACACATCTGTATATATATATATATATATATATATATATATATACATATATATATATATATATATATATATATATATATATATGAACATATGTATGTATCTGCATACAATTGATGTTATATGATTATTTGTGAGTCATGCATAAATATATATATCTACATATAGCTGTCTATCTGTCTACATTTACAGCTATATATCTGTCCATATGTCCATGCATTTTTGGCTCATATTTTGGCCTGTTGCTCATTCACTTGGCAATTGTCATGGATGATCGCAGCATTGAAGTCAGTAACTAGTGCCAACACTTTTGTCTTTCAGACTTCATCTCCTTCTATATATGTGTTCTAATACATATAACTGTGTAACTAGCAACATTTTAAGTGTATTAGAGCATTAGTTGACATATATTCCTATTTGTACCCACAGTGTGGAATACTTTGTCCAGACTTCTTGCATTAACAGGTTGTGTGGTATGATATTAATACATTTCCAGTACTGTTGACTGATTGTGCTGGATGATATGTTTGTGAAAATATCAGGTTATGTATCTCTGCCATGGTTTAGTGGTAAATCACTTTGTGTATGGAATGCAGGGTCCTGGGTTCAAGACTTGGAGTGGCAGTTTATTTTGTTGCTGGGCAGAACAAGGGACGTTGGCTATAGAGTGATTAAGGCACTTTTAAGCAGTTGTAAGCGGGTTTGCATGACGGTAAGCATTGCTAACCTCTGGTTGCAGTTTCTTACACTCAGTTAGCTTCTACTTTGCTTAATCTGTGTAGGCAATGCTTACCCCCATGCAAACACACTTAAACACGCTTACTACTGCTTATTTGTGCTTAAACCTGCTTACTAGTGCCTTATTCATTATGACACTGACACTTCACATGTGCATTTAATGCAGTACTCCAGTTCACATTTAAATGTTATTATGTAGGTTATAGGGCAAAAAGATGTAAAAATATGTTCATATACAGATTTCACATGGAAAATAATATGTGCTGTAGTGGGACTCAAACCGGGAATGCCTGTTTGTTAGGCGGGTGCTCTAACCACTACACTATTGCTGTGCTGCTTCATTTGCATATATATTCCTTGTTATCCTCTTCAGCCTTTTCTGCTGCTTTAGCCATAGCTAAGTGATGGGCACACCCACGCACCTACAGTTAGCTGTACTCGGGGTTTAATAAAATTAAATAAAAAGGTCTCTTTATTTTATTTAAATGTACTGTTGCTGTTGAACACATGGGGACTGTTAGTGGGGATGTGCGGACACCTATGAGCGATCTCACTCATTTATTTACACATTCTTCTGTTCTACTTTGCAGGGGTGTGTTTATTCTGAAAGCTCTGCTTTCAGACATGCCCCCTGCACTCGTCCACGCTCCATGTAGCATTAGGAGTTCAGGCAGCGTGCCTTCATTAATATGCATGGCATGCTGCTGTCCTCCTCTTAAACTGCTGCTTCCGCGCAGGACTAGATTAGTCCTGCATGGAAGATTAGTAAATCCGGGGTATATCTTTTTCAAGGTTTTCCTTATCGTTTTCTAAAGCATCTTCTTCTTCTTCTTTCGGCTTTTCCTGGTTAGGGGTCGCCATATCGGAACTCCAGTCTGCTAATGATTGGCAGTAGATTTTTACGGCGCCGAGGTGCCAGCTCAATGCCCAATCTTCAATAAAGGCACACCCATTTATGCATGTCTTTCGAGCCAACTTGACCACGAGGAGGACATGCAGACTCCACACAGAAGGCGCTCCAGTCGAAGATCGAACGGGAGAACATGTAAGCACAAATTCAATAAACTAATATTAAACTTGTTTTGATATCCCAATAAACATACAATAGTGTTAAATCATCATTTAAAATCTTCAATAACAGGTGGAATTGGCCTCTCAGATATAGAAATGTATGTTTTATCATCCATTATTAAGAAAATAACATTATGGTTAAATTCTACTTATACCACTAGGTAGAAACAAATGCTGGAATCCATTTGGTTAATACCAAAACACTCACTACCAACTCAATATAGTAGAATATTTTACAATAATTTTCATTGGTTGATAAGAGATTATATTTTAGAGAATAAAAATAAATCTGTATGTTTTAAATATACAATAAATACTTATATTTACAAATTATTTAAATAAAAATCGAGGATACAGAGAATGGTCATTTCTATTGTATCCTATATCATGTAAACAAAATAACATTAACACCTTTGATGTTTCAAAAATGATTATACTTAAGGGGAAAAGGGTAATATATTGGCATCAACTAATGGATACTGGAAAAGTTTATTCTATGGAGTGCATTATGAGTAAATATGATATAAACAATGAAATGTGGCTATAAATACAAGCATTATGACAATTTATTATTAGTAAACTAGAGTTAATAGACATATCTATTAAAGATGCTGACTCTACATTTATAGCATTTATGATTATCATAGGAAACCAAACAGTAATAGGAAAAGGATACTTATCTAAAATACATAAAGTAGTAAAAAATACAAAATCATATTATAAAGAAAACATTTGGGATTATTACAGATCAATTAGTAATCAACTTCTAAGTGAAATTAATATCAAAAATTAATGTTAATGTCTTCAAAGCAAATATCTTTTTCGTTACAGTGGAAATTGTTTTCTTGGAAATTTATGCATACAATATTATTCTTCATAAAATGGAATTAATGTTTAAACAAGATACTGGGTGTTGGAGATTAAAATTAAAAGCAGATTGGCAGTATATATTTTACAAATGTAAATTGCTTAAACCATTTTGGGGAAAATTGAAATTTTTTTGCAGACTGTTTTTAATGATAAATTCCTGTTAACTAAATCTTTAATTTTATTTAATATTCCAATACCTAAATATGTTCCCAGATCAAAATATTCACTTTTATGGACTTTATTAGCTATTGCACGTAAAGTAATTACTATGAATTGGAAGAGAGACTTCTCCTTCATTTAAAGAGGTCAAGAATATTGCACTCAATGTTTTTCAACTGGAAATAGCTACAACCAAGATGGAGTCACTTCACATCATAACTCTTTATTAAAAGTTACTGAGATATTTTGGAAAAGTGACTGTAATATGACATAACATTGAATTATAATTTGAATGATCAATAATTGATTTTGTATAAGTAGATACCTATGTAAGTAGTTTTACTTTTATGTTAATTTGTTATGAAGTTTTTCTATTTATACAGTTAATTTGTTTTAAAAAAATATTTTTTCTGTTGTGAATTGTTATGGTTTTTTAAAATTTTAATAAAAATATTTGAGGAAAGAATACAAAGATCAACTTTGTTTATGGTCTATCCTTTATAGCACATGGCTGATGAGCAGAGAAAGAGCAAGAAATAAAAATAACTAAAATGCAAGTGAAACTACCAACTCTAATAAAATGTCAGTACTGAGACTCACTTGAGAACCCTGTAATTCACAGGGATATGTTGAACAACTGTCCCGTGGAAAGCCCTTCTGAACAAATAAATTTAAATTTAAGTCTTACTGAGACTAATGAGTCTGAAAATCTTTCAGTATTAGAAAACTGTATATGTAATCTGTTTGAAATTGCTGTTTTCAAACAGGATAAGAAAACAATGTGGGCTAATATTTGTAAAATTCCAGAATATTTTAAATATATTGCAAAAAAATCATAGATAAAATAAGGAATGTCATGCATTGGTCTTTTGTATATCATCAGTTCTGTTTGAAATTCTTGTAACAATTTCAAAAGAAAATCATTCTTTAGCTTGTAAAACAGTAATAAAACAGAACGGAATAGAACTGAATGATTGTTTCAATGACCTAATGGTGTGATTCCAAAAAATGTTTTCAGTCCGAAGTGCTAGGTCTTCATTTTCTGGTTCTTAATTTTAGAGCATCTGCATGTACACCTATTTCTTTCTTTCTTTATTCATTTATTGCAGACATATTATACATTTCACCCTTTTTCAACAGACAGAGTTCTCTGTCCAAGTGACTAGAATCATTTATTTTTATACAAAATTTAGTTATGTAACTTATACTACCTATGAAAAACTGCAAAACAGAACATTGCTCTTTTAAAATTATTAGCATTATTAAGTTACATGCACAAAAATTGTGCTACTACTTAAAAAATCTAAACTATAGAATAATGAGAAATATGATGTAAATACAAAGCACTGAGCTATTATAACACATGAAATATGACATTTTAGACATTTAGAACAGGTAGATTTGCCTCAGCTGATCTCTAACTGAATTCTAGGATAAGTTCTCCTTGTTTAATATCACTAGTAACAGAATGGTGAAGACACCATAATGGGTATTGACCACACCTCTCAATTGTACTTCATTATGATAAAAAATCCTCATTTTAAGTCTTAGAAGGTTCATGTTCTTAGTAGTTCCACATTAAAAGGGTCTGTCATACATTCAGTGTTACGAAGTATTTAACTGATATGCATGTTAAAGATTACTGAATCATATTAATTAATCTTAAGAACATTTTATAAGTATAAAATAATACATTTTAGTGACCCTGGGAGCTTCCTAGTTAAAGTTGGTTGTAAACTTTTAGTAACTGTTCCATGTTCTGCCCATTTGTTCAGCATTATGACAGGCACTGGTCCATATTTTGGGATGGAAGGTTGAGAGCTATGGTATTGACATCTGCAATACTTTTACAGGTACCAGGAGACCCACCTTTAAGGAGTCCTCTATTTGACTTCCAGAATCATATTTTGTAGCCTCAGAGTCACTGAATGCTCATTTTCTCTGTTACATCTAATGTATATTATTTTCAGTTACATTTATCTTCTGCACAAGATGTTTATGACAAGTTCTATTATTCATGCTAGAATCCACACCTGTGAGAAAATGTTGCCACCTATGTCCATACACTCTAGCAGTTAAAATAAGAATGACAATGTTTTACATTAAAATCAATGGCAAAGTGTCTTGAAAACTTAATTGTGTCAAAAGGTAGGATTCTAGAACACTTTTTTTATTTTGTTTCAACTTACAGGAGGTTAATATAGGATTTGCTACATACATTATTTCTGCTGACTTTTTGTTAGAAATGCTTATTTTACTAGACATCCTGGAAAGTTTTATTTGCTTAAAACTTAAGTATAGCAAATATGTTTTATTAGCAGCAGAAAAAGAATGCCACTGCATTAGGTTCCCTTACCTTTCTCCTCCACTTTTTTTCTGCAAATTTTCAGAAAGAATAATGTGTGATGAACATTGTGCCAATTGCTTAACATTCATAACTTCATAATTTTAATTTTTCTATATTACTTCAGAAATCTGCTTTGATTAGAACACACACACACAAAATATGTCATAGTAAGACAATCTTGTAAGTTTTACCATTTATAAACATTATACAAGTGCACCTGTTGTACAATCAATAGAAGGAATGCAGACATACCTCTGTAGTATCAATGTGTTAGTGCAGATCATCTTTAGTGTAAGCAATTATTTTCAAGAAGATATGCTAGTAATACAATGGCAATGCCCTATCATGACAACAATCAGTGTTTTCAGTACTCATTTCTCAACTTTATCATTATGTCACATTTTCTGTGCTTTTCAAAGCAAGTGGCATGCTTAAAGTGGATTAATTATAGACAATGCTGACAGTCTGCTTACATAAATTACATACTCTGTGGCCATTGAGGTTCATTTGTGTTTTGGGTCTGATATGTTTTTTTAGTTCAGACATACATATTTCGATTTTTAAGGCTGTGAACCTGGTACCCCTGAGGTTTTACATTTTCTTGGCAAGAGGATGGGAAACACTTTTGATTTTCTCATAAGGAATAATGTGATGTATGCTGCATAATTTCCTCCTTGAAACATAGTCAGAATAAAATACATTTCATTAGTATACAACAGTATGATATCTAATTGTTTCCAGTGGCTTAACATCTACACTCCACCACTACAGAACAATTTATATTTTTGAATTAGGTTAAAGTATCAATTATGTTATCTTTGTTATAAACTTTAGCCTGTAATTAATTCTGAAAAAAAATATTTATAGGGTTATTGAACTTAAAGTTTCTCTCATCTGTGTGCTCCTTTTTGTGCACATTGGTTTATATAATTCCAGACCTGAAAGAAATACTAGGTTCAATGTAACTGCTAGTTCAGCAAACTAGTACATACTCCAATCAATGTCAATCAAATAACAAATCAGTATACAAATAAAATGTACCAGCCAGTGTCTAATGCTTAAACACTGACTGTGTTTGCATCAAATCTGTTTATGTTTAGGTATATTTCTGGTTCTGATGTCATCACAACTTAGATTTTAAATGGTTCAGTTGAACAGGCAGTTACTGAAATGAACAATGTGAATACCTATTGTGGCTGCAGACTAAAACAGATGCCTTTCATCTGGATATACTATAGTGCAATCTTATAATACTCAGCAGTGTAAAATCTTACGATATGCAGTGCAAACATACAATATTTAGCACTGCAAAATCTTAAAATAGACTTTTCCAGGTATTCATTAACAATCATGTAGGTGCCATGCTAAGCCTACATGACGTAAGCATGTTAATGTGATGAGCAGCAGTGCTAATCAAATATGCATGGTGTTCATTGCACCTACACATTTGTAGGCACATTTTCTTGGCCAGCAATAGTATTTGTGGCCATGAAAAGGTGCCTGTAAGCATGGGTACAAAATGTAAATAGAATGGCTTCCTTATAGACAATGCTAAGATATGAGCGCACTCTGTAACCATGAAATATTAAGGGCAAGAATTATGAACGAAGGGAGGTGAAATGGAGGATTTCTATGCAAAGAATAATGATTTGTACTGCATAATAATTCATATGGAAGGGGAAAGGGGTAAAGTGTAGTCCTATACCACAGACAAATGTGCTGAAGTGTCAAAGAAGCATTTCTGACATAAATCCTGCTGTATTGATGTAATGATAATTAAAATGCCATTGATAATACAGGTGATATGCACATAAATAAAAATGGACATTCTAACAAAGGATGTGATAGGGTTATAAAGTTGCAGTGTAACAAAGGGGAGTTAAAATATAATATACATGTTAATAAAATTCTGAGTTGAGATAACAGTTAACAAGGACAGAAAATACATTATGGGATAAATGCAGACTGCAGTTAATGTATATGAGCTGTATATATAGGGAATTTATGTATACATAAATGACATCACTGCAATATTCTCCACCTCAGCATGTATACACAAGAACAAATGGACCTTGCAGCTCTAATGTCATGTACAACAGAAATGGACATGTTTTGGCAAAGAAATGTCAGTGGCACCCATTGGAACAAGGTATATCACCTATAAACATGTAATAGTCAAGTAAGTCTTGTATAGTCATGTAAATACTAAATGGTAATATAATAACACTGAACATGCATAAGTGACATATGACAACACAGACTGGAATGCATTACATGATTTCAAGATTTCCATTGATAATTTGCAACCATCTCAGACATCGTTATACAGGGAACGCCCACATGGAATTACAGGGAACAGTAACATAACAGGAATTTAACAGCACAAAACACAAGAAAGTGTTGTAAAAGAGGATCAGTCACAGTTGCTGACTGGCTGGCTGGCTGCATGCCATACAGTAAGAAACATTTATAGAAGACCTTATCTGCCATTAAGCTGTATTGTGGGACAAAAGCATTAGCAGTAATAAAAGAAATGTCTGGGTAAAGACGTAAAAAAAGGAGTATAATTCTTTTGGGAATAGGTAATGCCTGTGAGCAATGAATGACATAATAAAAAAAAATTGCAAAATGTCATTTGTGAATGCATGCCAAGATAGATATCAGAGAGATACATACCAATCATGGACTCAACAGGAATACACATATTATTTATATCATGAAGAACACCCTTGAAAGGTTTACAGCACTTTCCTATCATAAGGGGTACAGATGCTTGCTTTATAGGACAAAGCCTGAAAATGCTGGCCCTCTCACTGTGCCATAACTATTGCCTTTGTGTAAGTCACTACTGTTTAACAGACAGATGTTACCAGATTCAAACTCCTGCTTAGTGTACAAGGCTCTCTCCAGGGGTCTACTTCAGTAGATTGAATTTACACTTACCCAAACTGCAGATTCTGGAGATGAAAACACTGAAATTGCAATAAACCGAACCTGAACATTACCAATGTTTTTTTACAGGGAACGGAGACACTTGGCCAACATGGGGAAATGTGCCCTTTTCCCCACCATAGTGCAAACCTGGAGTTAGTATATTTAGTTAGGGTGGGGTGTGAGGGTATGGTGGGCATAACCTGCCACCTTGCTGGGTTTGACATACTTCTGTATGTTATTTTGTTGAACATCAGTCAAGTGTTTTCTTTCCCTGTAAAAAACTTTGGTAATGTGAAGGTTCGGTTTATTGCAGTTTCGGTGTTGCAGTCTTGGTAATCTGCAGTTCAGGTAAGTGTAAGTTTGGTCTACCAACGTTGACCCGTCTCCAGCCCACTCTAATGACTGCATGTACCACACCAGATAGCAATGGAAGCTGTCACAAATAACTGAACTGAATGTGTGCATTAAGAAAGGAGTTACAAATATAATATGAACATTGTATTTAGTTAGAATGCTGGAAAGGACCTACTCATGTTACTGTCCACACAACAGTGAGAAGTACAGTATCAATGCTTCTTTGACAAGGAAGCTGTTTTCTTTGTGTAGTACACACACACTGTCCCAGAATTGAACCCCAGGCTTTCTGTGCAGGTATGCTATACAATCTAGTTCTCAATGTACGTGCTGCGGGGTCACTTGTAGCACAACATTCCCAAAATAACCACTTCACTGCCATGCAGTCATAACCTGTGATGATATATTACTGTTTAGCATAATAACTAGATACTATGGTCTGTATGCAAAATCAGTACGTTCATACAATGTTGTCCTTTCAATGACTGAACAGGAAGCTATGTGACTCTAGCAACTAATGACATGTGGATGAGCCACAAGTGCCACATTGGAAGCCTTAACACAACCGTGACACTCCACCTATGCCGACTTATTACATCAGATGTATGTATTGTAAACAATCTGTATGAGATAAAAGGGATGGTGGAGGTCTGTCCCACTGTATATGGACACATTATAACTGTGGTGGATGCCATTCATGCATTACAGTATAAGGCACAACAATGCTAACAGTCACTGAATGTAGTTGTTGAACACATGAGCATCTGACAGCACAAAATGCATACTATTATACATGATGAATACACTATGGTAGAGTTGTCAGTACAATTGTGAGATATGTTGATATGTCAAGACATTACATCATGTAATTGGTGCAAGGGATATATGTGCCTGTAATTGCTATACTAAGCCAACAACATTCCCTCGTTCCATTGGATAACGCTTCATAGATATGTTATATAAGGAAAATGTAATCACGTCATCATCACTCTGAATAAAATCATTGCCATGTGAGAAATTATCATAGCATTTTGTAAGAGGATTCAACATCACATAGTGGATGTGTTTGTCAACAGAATTAGTGACATGTACAGTCACAATAAGACTCACACTAATAGTTTGAGCAGTAATGGCTGGATTTGAACTAACTACCTAAGATCACAAGCTACAGATTAGTGCCTGAGTTGCAAGTACTACATGACATTTTGAGGTGCAACTGGTACAGTGCACATTTAAATGGATGACATCACCATTGTTTATTAGCTGGATGTTTATGCTAAAAAACGGTCATAGTACACAATAACACTGTACAGCTACACATCATATATATATTTGAAGGGTAGTATAAAAGTGAAAGACACACCCACAGCTGGGCTCAAACATCCTACATATGTAGTTACAGTATGTACAAAGTACAGTATCAAAGTCATGCACCACAGGAGAATTCACAGTACAGCTGTGTTTTACTGCAGTTGTGGTACCATTATGTAATCATTGTGTGGCCAAAAAGTTTTTTCCCTGCTGATGCTAGGATATGCTAGTGTAACAGTGTGCCACTGTAAATCCATCTCATAAGTGGAAGTATACATAAAGGTGGTTGTGAGGTGACCAACAGTATATGACAGTATTTATAGTCAATCTATTTAAGCAGGAATTGACTAGAACCACCGACCTATCCAGTTGCACCATTTTCCACATTATCAATACCCAGCACCACAGCAGAATACTTAGTGCAAGTGAGGCATACAGCATCTATGAAGGAATGACATCAACAGTGTATTGTCAAGGAGACATGTTAAGCAAAATGACTTTTACAGCCACCAGGGATTATAGAAGTTGCCACTGCAAATATATGTAAACCAATCCTGTATTCCTTTGCAGTCACACACACACACACACTTGTAGAAGTTAAGCTCTGCTGTATTCAAACCTACCTATGTACACAGTCTAGAGAATAGTGTAAGAAATGCAAGCATCACAGGAGAAGTCTGATATTTACAGTGTGACAGTTCACTTTAGAAAGAATGACTTCATCAGTATATTGCACCAGGGGTGTAGGCATAGAATATAATTTTGTAATCATGTGCTCTTATTCCTGCCATCAAAACACCTGCCATTTGAACAATGGAAATGTTCTCCATTTACAAATGTTTACATCACCTTCCCCTCTAAAAACATTAAATAGATTTTTTTCAGTCTATGAAACTGTTCTTGGAAGCATTAATTTAGACAGTTGTGGTTATATTATGGCCTAAAAAAGCCATGGTTTCTATAATTTAAGTTTAGAAAATTGTAATCATTAGAGTACAAAGAGTATGCCTAACTACACCTTTTGTGTTGAAAAGACGTTTTGGTTGTGAAAAGTGGGATAAGTGGATGTTGGAGTCATCTAGCAGTTTAAAATGATAATTCAGAGTAGAAGTTGACTGAGCACATGCTCATCTAACTATAAACATCCTCGCTCACACACATGCGCAGAAGTTCTCCATACTGGGTCTTGAACCTCATATCTATCAAGTTATACCATGTAGAAAGAACTGCATGAATTGTAAGTGCCACAGGAGAAGTTTTAGTCTTCAGGGGAGATATTGCATTTTTGTCAGGATGACCTCATCAGTGTGTTGCAGAGATGTTTCTGTAAAATGTGGTATAAGGGAGTTGTGTGCAGAGTGAAATGTACTTTCCTTGGGAAGTAGATACAAGAACAAATATAATATACACAAAAGTTTCCCATATTAAGTATTGAAACTCCTAATCATCTAGTTACACAATCTAGAGAGCACTATATTAATCACAAGCAGCACAGAAAAAGTCTCACCCTTAAGAGGAGAGAGAGAGAGTGCAATTTTGTCAGAATGACCTTATTATTGTGTTTCAGAGAGGAAGATTCAGTAAAAAGTGAAATAAGGGAGCTTTGCACACATTTAAAAGTGTTCTTCTCAGGGAACATGAATACAGCAACAAGCATTACACACACCTACTCAGTTTCCCATAGTAATCATTGAACCACTTACCTATCTAATTACACAATCACAAGCACCACAGTAGAAGTCTGATTATCAATGGAAGAGAGAGCACTTTTGTCTGGTTGACCTCATCATAATGTTTTAAAGAGTATGATTCAGTAAAAAGTGGGATAAGGGAGCTGTGTGTACATTTAAATGCATTCTCCTCCTGAGAAGTGGATACAGAACCAACCATTACATAAACACACACACACACACACACACACACACACACACACACACACACACACACACACTTACAAATTTACCATGTTGAGCATCAACTCTCCTACCCGTTAATTTATATAGTCTAGAGAGCACTGTATTAATCACAAACATCACAGAAGAAGTCAGACTCTGAGGGGGAGAAAGTGCACTTTTGACAGGATGACCTCAGTAGTATGTTTCATAGAGGATGTTTCAGTAAAAAGTGGGATAGGGGAGCTGTGTGAAGAGTTATATGTTTCATTCCAGGACAAATGGATACAGCACCAAGTGTTACACACATTCGCACAGACACACACAGGTTTACCATGTTGGGCATCCAACTTCCTACCTATCCACTAACACTATCTAGAAAACATTGTATTAGTTGCTAGTGCCACAGAAAATGACTTTTAATGTGAGAGAGTGCACTGTTGCCAGTATGACCTCATCAGTCTGTTTCATAGAGGATGTTTCAGTAAAAACTGGGATAGAGTTAAATGTAGTTTTCTCAGGGGAAGTGGATACAGCACCAAGCATTACATATACTCACACAGAAGTTTCAAAATGTTGGGCATTCAACCCTCATATCTATCTAGATGTACAATTTAGAGAGCAGTGTATTATATGCAACTGCCACAGAGAAATCTGACTCTTAAGGGAAGAGAGTACGCTTTTGTCAGGATGACTTCATCAATGTGTTTCAGAGAGGATTATTCAGTTAAAAGTGGGATAAAGAAGATGTGTGCACATTTAAATGTACTTTTCTCAGGGAGAGCGTATACAACACCAAGTGCTTTACGTATACACACACACACACACACACACACACACACACACACACACACACACACACACACACACACACACACACATTTTCCTATGTTGATCATCAACTCTCCTAACTATCTTGTTACATGGATTAGAGAGCACTATATTAAATGCAAGTGCCACAGGAAAAGTCTGAGTCTTAAGGGAAGAGAGTGCACTTTTGCCAATATGACCTCATCATTGTGTTTCAGGAAGGATGACTCAGTAAAAAAGTTGTATAAGGGAGCTCTATGCACATTTAAATGCATTCTCCTCAGGAGAAGTGGTTATGGCACTAAGCATTTCACAACATAAGTTTCCCATGTTGAGCATTGAACCTCCTACATATCAAATTACATAATCTAGAGAACACTATTTAATCACAGGTGCCACAGGAGAAATCAGATTCTGATGGGGAGAAAGTGGACTTCTGACAGGATGACTTCATCAGTGTGTTTCACAGACAATGTTTCAGTAAAATGTGGGATAAGGGAGCTGTCTGAGGAGTTAAATTCAGTTTTTCATTGGAACTGGATGCTGCATCAAGTGTTGCACACACTCACAAGTTTCTCATAGGAGCATAGGAGGTTACTATGCTAATGGCCCTAGGGCCCTTACAAGCCTGCTACCTATTCATTTTCGCAATCTAGGGAGCATTGCATTACTCTCAAGTGCCACAGAAGCTGACTCATAATGGGACAGAGTGCACTTTTATCTGGGTAACCTTATTACTGTGGTATGCTTCAGTAAGAAGTAGGATAAGGGAGCTGTGTGAAGAGTTAAATGTATTCTTCTCAGTGAAAGTGGATATAGCACCAGGCATTACACACACTCAGATGCATAAGTTTCCTGTGCTGGGCATCAAACCTCTAGCATATCTAGTTACATAATCAAGAGAACACTCTATTAGTTCCAAGCACCAGAAGAGAAGTCTAACTACTAGATGAGAAAGAGCACATTTGCCAGAATGACCTCATCAGTATGTTTCATAGAGGATGTTTCAATAAAAAGTAAGATAAGGGAGCTGTGTGAAGAGTTAAGTATATGTTTCTCAGGAGAACTGGATACCACACCAGTCATTACACACACAAGTTTCTCATGTTGGACATCAAATTTCCTATCGATTTAGGTTACACAATCTATAGAGCACTGTGTTAGTTGCAAGGGCCACAGGAGACATCTGACTCTCAAGGTGAGAGAGTGTTATTTTGTTAGGATGACTTCAGCAGTGTGTTTCACAGAGGGTGTTTAATTAAAAAGAGGGATAAGGGAACTGTATGAAGGGGAAGTGGATTCAGCCCTAAGCACTGCACACACTCACACAGACTTGTACATGTACACAAGCTTCCCATGCTGAGTGTTAAACCTCCTACCTATTTATTTACACAATTTAGATTAGTTGCGAGCACCACAGAGGAAGACTGATTTTACCACTCTGAAATACCAAATTTGAACTTCTCGAAAATCCACTGTTTGTAACAGATGGTGTTGTGCATCACAGGTTGTGCAACAAAAGCATATGTGTGCACAGGGCAATGTAACATCACTATGATTGTCACATGGGATTACATACTTCTCCACTAAAATTCCGAGGGATGATTGCACACTTGTATTGTCTCATACTTGCACTATGTGCATTGCCAAGACAAATGTGAGTCATACATAGGACAGTGCACTGCAGAATGTCTGTAGATCAGACATAAATTAAATGACTGAGTTAATTGAGTCAACCTCATTCTGAAATCAAGATTACCTATTGACAAAATTAATACAGACATACAAACATTGTACAACCTAAAACAATAATTATGTGATTTTCTTTTTATTTTGTTACTCTTTGAATGCAGCACTGCTAAGCTGAATTGCATTTCTGATGGCAAAATATTAGCACGTGCATAATCATATCTTAATGTGCTGACTTTGGAATGGCAATTAGCAGCACCCTATGTTGCTCTGTGCTGACTTTCATGCAAAGATCAGTACAACATAAGCTTCACAATAGGGAGCAGGCACGTTAATATAGAAATAGGATAATAAGGTGTAGCCAACATTTATAGCCACTGGACTCAAACAACACATTCTGAAACATTTTTTCATCCATCTGGATTCGAACCTTTAGACCACTGCAAGAAAAATCTTTATACCAGAGTATTATCTAAGCACAACACACAGGAAGTCATACTTCTGTCAGTTCACATTTGACAGCATATGAATTAATCTGCTTTATCCTATTGACCACTGTCATCTGTACATCCAACTGTTCAGCTTGTAGAAAATACATTTAACTTAATATACATAGCTAAGCACAGTGGCATGAAGCACAAAAGAGTAATGGGGCCAAAGGCATTAAGTTCACAAGAATTGCCAGAAGCTGTGACTTATTTGCATTTATTGTCTGGTGCCAGGATTGCACAAATGGAGAGATGGAATATGATACAGAAAGGAGAAATACATTGACAGGGTGAGGTGGAAGCAGGGACAAAGTAGCTTATGACAGAAAAAGGATAATGGTGGAACATAACAATATTTAGCCAACAGACAGACATTAAGCACTGTACAAAGGCAGTCAATAACACTAAGATAATGTCTAGATTAAAACCCTTGAAAGTTATCAAAAAATCTATCTGTACATGTGAACATTATCTCACCACCTCACAAAGGGATTACTACTTCACAGCATTTAAATAATACAAATGAAGCATAGTGGCAACTTACTGAAGCAGAAGTGGTGAACAGAGATAGAGACAGATGTAGAGAGGAATAACAAGAATATGTTTTGTGGGACATGTAAGAACACCTGTTTGGTGTGTTTCTCTTACTTATTATATCATCATTAATCTGTCGTGTTCTGTACAATAAAGTGCTTGCTATAAGGAAAAGTAAGGGGTAGGAGAGAGCAATAAACACAAAGACATAAGCAGAATAAGGTTGACTTAGTACCTTTCCCTGTTGTTGCTGTAATGTTTTGGCAAAAGATGTCTTGCTGTAGCCTTCAGATGGGGTCTATATTAGAACACTGAAGTTTCAAAGCTTCGAATGTTCTAATATCGACCCCTATTCAGCGAAAGCTGAAAATATTGAAGTAACAGAAAACCAAATTTTTTCCTAGGGAAAGAATTTGGTTGTCCATTTCTGTTGCTTCGGTATTTTCAGTGCCGTGGTGGGTTCAGGTAGGTGTGCGATTGAGTGCGGTTTAGGTTAGTTAAGGTTAGGGTGCAGGTTAGGTATGTGTGCGATTGTGTGGACGTGAAGGTTAGGGGCGGGTTAGGTGAGTTAGGGTTGGGGCGCAGGTCAGGTAAGTGTGCGATTGTGTGGACGTGAGGGTTAGGGCGGGGTAGGTGAGTTAGGGTTAGGGCGCGGGTGAGGTGAGTGTGCAATAGTGATGGACCTTAGGGTTAGGGTTTGGGTTAAGGTAAGTTTATAGTTAGCAGTGTGTGTATAGTTTAGTGTAGGGTTAGGTGTAAGATTTTAGGTGTATGTGTGTGGATTGCTGTTTGTTTGGTATGCTTGTGTTGTGTGTATGTGTTTTGGAACAGCAATTTTTTTCCCTAGGAAAAAATTTGCTGTTCTGTATGTTCGATGTTTTCAGCTTTCGCTGAATAGGGGTCGATATTAGAACATTCAAAGTTTAGAAACTTTGATGTTCTAATATAGACCCTTCAGATGGCGTGTTAGTGAAATGTTGTGTATGGACAGCAATACGGATGTTTGAAGTTAAATATATGAAAGTAATATGAAATGTCAATAATTAATGCATTGACCTAGAGATGTACTCAAACCCAGGATACTATGCAGAAACATCAGGCTACAAACAGAATAATTATCTCAGCAAACTACATAGGAACTCTTACATTATTAAATTCAGCAGCCTGAGAACTGTCACATTAACTACTTTACTGCTTTTAGTTTGCCTTTACTCTGTATTCCCATAGCGCAGCAGATTTAAGCACATTTATGTGAAAGCAACCTGACTGCTGTGGATTGAATTGAAACCAGCAGCTTTTGCAATAAGAAGTTAAACAGCATTTACTGTCATTCAGCATTGCTGTGCTATGCCAATGTCTGAACAATGCTGAGAACATAAAATGAAACATTTTCTGTGGGCCATTTCTGGCTAAGTGTGTTGTGTGTGAATCTATTTTATGACCAGATTAAACATGTGAAAAGGGGTCTATAGGACAGTGGTGAAAATGGAGTTGGCAAGCAGAAGATATGACACAGGAATATGCCAGAGGGTGTTGGGAGATCACTATAGCTATCCACTTATTCACAAAATAAATGTACAACTGTACACACAGTTTCATGACTTTTTTACACACACACACACACACACACACACACACACACACACACACACACATATATATATATATATATATATATATATATATATATACATACACATATACATATATGATATTACATATGCACACATACATTTACTCACATATGGATATTTAGTTTTTTAATACTTGGTTTTGTTTTTCAAAAAAAAAGAATTAATATTGGTTATATGTGTATTTACTAGGAGTATTATCTTTTAAAATGTAAATTTTATTGTTATAGCTTTAAGCTTGTGATAATCAATTAGCATACAGGGATGGGATTGGTTAAATCAACATATGATTCATGGCAGATCCTTTTAAATTATCAGGATGGCAAGTAGTGTTTTTTTTGAAGCGTGTGTGCTGATAATCTGTTTAATGATTAGTTTGTTTTTACATGAGAGAATTGATTCCAATTCCACAGTGTATTTGCATCTCTCACATAGGATGTTAGTTTTCTTTAGGAATAAATGGTTGGAAGTATACATGAAGCAATTGCTACATTGCCTGAAGATGCCCATATCAATCTAGCTGTCAGGAGAAATGATGGGAAACTGCCCGTCCATTGTGGTAGGATTTTTCTGAATGTGGTATTTAGGAAGGAAGTGGGCTAGCTGGACTCAGCCACAAACAACAGAAATAAAGCAGCAATTCAATTAACTATAGTTAAAAAAGTGCAGTGCTGGCTTAAAATATACTTATTTTTCAGTTTTGTTTCAGTGGATGCCTTAGATTTCAGTGCAGATACATACCGGACATCTGGCTAAAGTTGCCAAACATTGAGCAGATCCAGTAAACTGAGCACAAACCTGCGCAAATGCAAAGCTTGTATACAGGCAAATTTAAACAGTTTTAACACAACTACCAATGGGAAAGCCCCAAAATAAATCTTTCTCCAGCAATCCCCAACTCAGGTGGGTCCTGAGCTACAGACTTATGCCACAAGGGCACAGGGAGGCCCTCTTAATGTAAGATGGTTGGTCTAAGAGCACAGTGATGCCAAACAGTCTAGATTCATCAGGTCTGAATCTGGCTTATGCTATTTAAGGCAATGAAACACAATTTCTAGATGGGAAGGCATAAGAGAGAGTCACTTAAACGTCAAAGTGAGAGTGTTTAGTAGAATACTAATAGATGACCTGCAGTGGTACCACCTTCTGCACAAACTGGCAGCTCTTCAAGCAGCTGTGAACAGTGGGAAACTATGGAGAGTTTTTCCTATGGAGGATTTTAAACTGGCGAAGTTTGCTTATATGCAAGCACAGAGAACTGCATTTGTATGAGGCTTTTATACGAGCAGGATGAAAGACTTTCATAAGATTAAACCCTCAGGCCAATCATATAAAAACATAAGAGGCTACTGACCAGTACTTTCTACCTTGGGTGGGTTGAATTTAGCTCTCTGCTCCCACGAGAGTGCAAAAAAAAAACTTTCCAATGTAAAACAAACCGGCTTTGAGCTCAAGTACAGTAACAGATGCTTTACAACAGAAGTCAGAATTCCGGCAATATCGGGAATCCTTGGAAATAAGTTCACTAAACCTGAGAAATGTTCACAACACACAAAAACTTTGCAAAACTTAGAAATATTTTTGCAGACACACACAGAACAGATTTTGCAGTATCAGAGGAGGTTGCAAAATATTAGAATATTGTTAAAACAACATAAGAACAGTAAAGTAACAAACAGGTGGAGTTTCTTTAACAAGTACAGACTGAAAAACAGTGATAAATTCAACAAAATAAATAAATTCAGCACACAAGTGTTAAATATCACTGAAACAGTTAACAGTCCTGTTACAGAACACTCACTAACAAAAATAGAGGCGTTCCTGTCCATTGTCAGAGATCCAGATAGCTAGACTGAAGATTACCACAAAATCCTTGACGTTGGTGCAGATGCTGATGACAGACACAGAATGTCATAAATGAACCTTCCAGGTATACAAATTGCAGGTGTCCTTGTTATGCATCTATCTTAAATAAATGTCTGAGATATATATATATATATATATATATATATATATATATATATATATATATTAGATTCATTTTATAATCTCGAAATACTGAAATATCGAATTTCAGTATCTCAAGACTATATACCAGAAAAATTACAAACCTGAAACTTTAAAACTGCGAACTCTCAAACCACGAACTTAACACAAACAAAACACTACACCACACAAACACACATACACCTACCTTCCGATACTACAAAAACCCCAAACCAATGCACACAGACACAACAAAACTAACACACACGCAAACAATCTTGCTAAAAGCAGGGAACAAGCCCCCGTTCATCCCCCTCCCCATGTGAGGGGCTGCACACCCCCCCTACTTATATATACTAACTCTGAGGTCGCACTAAACACACAAACACATAAAACTAACCACTGCACACACTCACGCACACTAAAATCCCTACCCAATACCCTTACAAAAACACCACTTATCTCAAACCTCAGCTAACTGCACGTCACATACATGAACACATAATGGTGAATGCGACATTTCCGCATTCGCTATTATGCAGTTTTGCGCAACTGTATTTTCGACTTTATGGTCTCGAAATACTAAAATTCGACATTTCAGTATTTTGAGATTATAAAGTGTAACTATATATATATATATATATATATATATATATATATATATATATATATATATATACCTCTATAGAGAGAGAGAGAGAGAGATAACTGTGAGTCTGATAGCACAGTCATAGAGAAATAGGGAAGGGTGATTTTTTTGGGGGGGGAGTCCAACTGTTCACAACATTTTTATATGGGAACATTTTTAAGATACACTTGTGAAGGGAATTGTTTCTTTTCTTATTTCATTTACACTGTGGTACTTAACAACCTTCTTTTCTTTCATTTTAGCACTTCTGGATTGCAGGCTGCCAACCTACCTGTATATGGTAATCACACATTTGATTATTGTTATTACTGTATATTAGGTAGATTCAGGTCTATATGAGAGTAAAATTTGTGGTGCTTTAGCATCTGCTAGAGTTTAACATACCTTTCATATAAGGAAAGCATGTCATTAATTGTATTCTCTGTTTTTCTGTTTGCTGTGTTTATTGCTTGTTATCATAGGTGATCCTCAGAGTTGCACTGTGGAACCCCTACCACTTGATGTCAGAGTATCAGTAGCCTCTGATGATGATGATGGTGGTGATGAAGAGGCATTTTCTGTGTGTGCAAAGGGTTAGCCTGGCACTGAGTTTGTGGCTCCCACATTCCCCTGCCCATATTTCGGACCCACTGGTGATTCCTATGCATACCCATGACATGGCGACCTCTGATATAGGACCAGTTGAGGATGACACAGTCAGTCAGGGTAGAGTTGGTTACCCCAGTTGCAGAGCTGGTTGCTTCTCCACATAGCTATTGTGAGGGCATGGTGCCACAGAGGAAGGTTGGTAAAGTTGCTTGGTGGAGGCCTACTGTCCACTGTCTTCCTGATGCTGACATGACATTAAGTGCTGCCAGACATATGTGTAGGGCTCTAGTGGAGACACAGGCATGCTCCACCAGGGTCTTAGAAGAGACAGTGCAACTACTAAACATCATCCATTCTGGCATGCATGACTCCCTGAACAGGATGAATGACACACTGTGTCTGTGATGGAATGTCCATGTGGCTGGAGAGCTGCTACATCTTCTGGTATTAGCAGCCATGGCCATGCAAGATCCTGCTCCCATAGTGATACAACATCCACTGCTCTCTCAGTGATTGCAGTGTCCACACTCAGAGGTGGTAGGCCACTGTGTCGTGGTCCTGCATGTAGCTGTGAGGAGAGCTCTTACAGCAGACATTGCTCACATTCAGGTAGCACCCTGACTTCTAGCCAGGGCCATGGAAATAGCAGTGCAAATCCTAGCAGAGGTAGTTCTCATGCATAGGCGCCGGAACCATAAAGCGAGGGGGATGGAGTGCCCCCCACACACTTTTACAGTTGTAACATGCAAGACCTGTAACGTTTTAGGACTCAGTGGAGGACTCATGCGTACATCACATGCTACTGCGCAATTTTAAACACAAAATTACGTGGGTACCCAATCAACACTAAGCCTGCTGCCAGAGTCACCCACAGTAAGCAAGCTCCATTTTTGTTATGAAGGCTGTAACCAAGTGTGTGTGAAGGTTGTAAGCAAGCTCCATTTTATGTTATAAGACTGTAAGCAAGGTCCATTTTATGTTATAAAGGCTGTAATGAATCTCCATTTTATGTTATGAAGGCTGTAACCAAGTGTGTGTGAAGGCTGTAAGCAAGCTCCATTTTATGTTATAAGACTGTAAGCAAGGTCCGTTTTATGTTATAAAGGCTGTAAGCAAACTCTGTTTTATGTTATAAAGGCTGTAAACAAGCTCCGTTTTATGTTATGAAAGCTGTAAGCAAGCTCCGTTTTATGTTATGAAAGCTGTAAGCAAGTGTGTGTGTGATGGCTGTAAGCAAGCTCCATTTTAAAAGACTGTAAGCAAGCTCCATTTTATGTTATGAAGGCTGTAAGCAAACTCCGTTTTATGTTATGAAGGCTGTAAATAAGTGTGTGTGAAGGCTGTAAGCAAGCTCCTTTTAAGTTATAAGATTGGAAGCAAGGTCAGTTTTATGTTATAAGACTGTAAGCAAGCTCAGTTTTATGTTATGAAGGCTGTAAGCAAGCTCTGTTTTATGTTATAAGACTGTAAGCAAGCTCGGTTTTATGTTATGAAAGCTGTAAGCATGCTCCATTTTATGATATGAAGGCTGTACGCAAGCTCCGTTTTATGTTATGAAGGCTGTAAGCAAGCTCTGTTTTATGTTATGAAGGCTGTAAACAAGCTCTATTTTATGTTATGAAGGCTGTAAGCAAGCTCCATTTAATATTATGAAGACTGTAAGCAAGCTCATTTTTATGTTATGAAGGCTGTAAGCAAGCTCTGTTTTGTTATGAAGGCTGTAAGCAAGCTCTGTTTTGTTATGAAGGCTGTAAACAAGCTCCATTTTGTTATGAAGGCTGTAAGCAAGCTCTGTTTTGTTATGAAGGCTGTATGCAAGCTCCGTTTTATGTTATGAAGGCTGTAAGCAAGCTCTGTTTTATGTTATAAATGCTGTAAGCAAGTTGTGTTTTATGTTATGAAGGCTGTGTGTAAGCTCTATTTTATGTTATGAAGTGTGTGTGTGTGTGTGTGTGTGTGTGTGTGTGTGTGTGTGTGTGTGTGTGTGTGTGTGTGTGTGTGTGTGCTAAATGCCCCTGGTGGGTAGAATTACCCAGGCTCAAACCCTGTACTTTAGGTACAAGGGCCTGCATTCTCTACTTACACCACCACTGATTCAGGGAGTTGTGTCCATAGCTCTCAACTCTCTAATTTTCACAGAACATTTGGCTCATACTTCTGGTCTGTGATCTGTTCCTCTTAAACATTGTGCTTTTCTGGCAAATCAGTGAGAACAGAATTCACTAAATAATGATAACCCTTTAAATGTCAGTCTTATAGGTTCATAGGTTCATACTAGGCTATCTGTCCTAGGGCGTTTATAAGCCTAGCCAGAGTGTGTTTGGCTTTCGCCACCCATTTTAAATTAATTTTGCTATGCCCTTTTTCGAGGTTAGTATACTGTGCCTCTGTCTAACAGTGACACAGAAGTGATACCCGGGGTAAACCTATGATCTCCCATCCACTCATCAAGATTCCTCTTGAAGAGAGTCAATGAGGGACTCTGCCTAACCTGGACTGGGATTTTATTCCAGAGTGAAGGGAGCCTCTGGGTTATGAATCTGTCCCTCCAGCATGTCCTATTTATTTCAGTGCTGAGGTTCAAGTCTCTCGAGCGCGTAGCTAGATGGGATTTGGATTTTCTGAGGTGCAGCATGTCCATTAATTCCGGGTTGGACATGGCTTTATACATCAGGCACAGATCGCCTCTGAGCAGGCAGTATGCCACTGAGTACAGCTGGAGTTTCTTTAACCGGGCAGCACATGGCATCGGTTTGAGCCCTTTGATCTTCTTGGTGAGGTACTTTTGGGGTCTTTCCAGTTGCTGCAGGTGTCTGGTAAGGTACATCCCAAAAGGGACATTGTACTCAATTATGGGCCTGATGAGGGATGAGTAAAGAGGCACGATGACCTCCTCTGATCTAGATGTGAATCCCTTCATGATTAGGTGGCCTATATAAAATGTTCTTCTAACCACTTTGGCCATGTGGTTGTCATCAACTTGGGTCCCCAGGTCCCTAATTACTTCTTCTGTACTTAATGGATTACCACCTATGTGGTAATTTGTGGGAACTTTGTTTTTGCCAAAGGGGATGACTATACACTTTTTGGCGTTTAGTTTTAGGCCATGGCTCTGGCACCAGTTGTCTGTTTCTATGAGGCCCTTTTGGAGGATGCTTGTGTCAGCTGGAGAGTCGATTATGGTGCCCAGTTTGCAGTCAACTGCGAACTTGGTCAGCCACAGTCCTTCCATGTTGGCCTGTACCTTCGAGAAATATATACCGAACAAGAGAGGTCCCAGGACTGAGCCTTGTGGGATGCCACTTGTAACTGGTTTGGAGTCTGACATGGCTCTAGCAATTCTAACCATGTGGGTTCTGTCCTTGAGCCAGTTTGCAACCCATCTAGTGACATAGGGGTTTATATTTAAGCTGGTGAGCTTATCTATAATGCCAGAGTGGGGTATTGTATCAAAGGCTTTTGCGAGGTCCAGGTAGGCTGTGTGGACCACCTTCCCCTCGTCAATGGCCTTGGTGACTGTTTTCCTATCTTTTTTGGAAACACATGGTAACACAAAACACTATTTTAGCAATTTTCTAAGATTATACTAGCAATATTTAAAATGTGACAGTGTCCCTGGTTTTGGGCTTCTCCCTCGCAAATAAATTTTGGCTGTTTCCAGATTTCTTCTGCTGTGAAATTGAGAGATTTAGTTCTGTTAGATGGATAGTGCAGTTTTGCAGTGGTAGTGTCGTTGCCTCAAAACAAAAGGTTCTCTGGTTTGATTCTTGGCTGGTGTGCCTTCTGTGCAGAATCTATACGTCCTCCCTGTGTTTGTGTGGGTTTTCTCCTCTGTTACAAATATGTGCATCTGGAGCATTTCCCCCTTGGCCTCTGCTGAAAATTGGACATTTCCAAGTCAGACTTTCCTGGTAAACAAATGTTATATAAATTAAATGCAATTATCAGCCATGGGATAGGTAAGACCAATCAGAAAATGTTAATTCAAGCACCAAAAGGGAATTGACTAAGCTTAAAATGTCCTCCAACTGAACCTATGTTGTGGTACTAAATAGTTATAAAAAATTGCCTTTTTTTAGATCACTTAGTGCCCCCCCAGTCTTTAACAACTTCCAGCGCCTATGTTCTCAAGTTTGGGAAGATGACACTGAACTGACTACTGTGCCATGCACAGCTCACACTTGTTCAAGATGCCAGGACAGTGCTAGCAGAGTGTTTGATTGCATTCATGCAGACACATAAACATTGAAAAAGAAATCACTTGTCCATACCACCTCACACACATGCAAGCTATCTAAACAGTACTGTTGAGTGCTATGTATCTGGTGCTACTGGTCCTGACCACTGTGTACTCCAGCAGATACATGTGTTTCTTACTTGCACACATTCACTTCTTTGGTGTCAGCCTTCTCCTACCCCCCCTCCCCACTGTGTGCAAATGATGATGACCATGCCCTGCCCTTTACGCATATTTTTGTGACTTAGGGTTACATATGTGTCTGATGCACACAGTGGATAGCTAACGCTTTCTTAATCACATGCTTGCAGTTATCAATATGTACTGCAGAAGAAAAGTTGTTGATTTCTTGTTTCTACTCATTTGTGAATGATTGCTTCAATAATTGTTGAACCTCATTGCATTTCAGTTATTACTGTCACTGAAGCAGTGGCAGCAGTAGATTCTTCAGTCTTGCTTCTTGATATAGTTATGCACATTAGGGTATAACTGACCTGTTTCATGTTTAATACACAGTGGTGAATTGAAATGCTTGATGCACACTACCGGTTCAAATAAGTAACTATTCATTGCAAAAATCTGACAGTGGAGATATTACTGACAACTGTACTCCTCAGACAAATGCTCTACTCAGGGGCACGTACATATTTCCATATGAGAGTAATCATTTATATAACCTTTTTTTTCTTTGTAGGTTCCACACTTACTGTGTCATTACCACAGGTACAAATTGTGTCCTTAGGGGGGTGTCCCTGTCTGATGCTATCAGAACACAGCCGTTACATGGTTAAGTAAAGTTTGTGGAGTGTGACAGGCATCAGTTTTGCTATTTGTATGTGCGTGGAATCTTAGGCTTTGACCTGTGTAGTGACTGTGTGCACGGTTGGCCTTAGGCATAGGCAAACTAGGCAACCGCCTAGGGTGCCATACAGCCAGCCTTGTAAAAGGCGCAGTTTTTATTTAGGTGTTTATTTATTTTAATCAATGTGTTTTTCTCAGGCCATAAAGTTTGCATTCTTCTCTGCACCCTGTCTCTAAGTCAAGGGCACTGGAATCATAGGGCAAGGGAGGGGAGTGTCCGCCCACTTTTACAGATGCAGCAGTAGGCTTCAACAATTTAAACAAATAAACAAAAAAAAAAAAAACAGTTCTTTACTACGTGTTATGAGTCTTCTCCTTTCAGGAGGAACATGCGTGCGTCACGTCGTCAGCATGGATGTAAATGGATTCTGCAGTACGGAGCGAAATTTAAGCATGCGGTTCCCTTAGGACAGGATTAATCCAAAACTTAGCTAAGTCTGTGTGTCTGCGTGTGGCCGTTTGGTTTACAAAGAAGGTGTGTGTGTGTGTGTGTGTGTGTGTGTGTGTGTGTGTGTGTGTGTGTGTTTGCAATTTTAAACAGTTCGTTTCTGTATAAGAGAGAAAGTGTGTGTGTGTGTGTGTGTGTGTGTGTGTGTGTGTGTGTGTGTGTGTGTGGGGGGGGGGCACTGTAGTAGTTTTGAGGGCGGATTGGTAGAGTAAAAGTAGAACGGAATATACACATAATCACGTACAAGGGTACCAGCCTACATTTCAAAGATAAAATCTGTTTTGTCTGTCAATGAGGTAGGGTTAGCATCTGCCCTTCTTTCTGCAGGACAGAGCTAGTAATAGCAGCTGTGTCCATCAAAAATGGGTGATCATATAACAAAAGAAAAAAAACACAAGCAAAGTCTATACTTTAAGTAGTCTATACTTCCATTGTAAATGGAGCTTTCTGAATGTTGTCCAAATACTGGAGAAAATTTTGATAATGATTGCCTACTCTAAAACTTAACCTTATTGACTAATGATGACAATGAAAATTCTACAAGCAGCAATATACAGAATTTTTCATTGTCTCATCTAGCCAACATTTTTATCAGTGCATCTTAAATTTTTATAATAATCCATTAGATGAAGGTACTGTATCACACTGACCTGCTAAATATTATATTTATTTGAATAAGAAAAAAAAAACATTTATGCAATGATGTCAATTTTGTTTGTCATTCTTTTGCTTACTTATATATGTATATATATATATATATATATATATATATATATATATATATATATATATATATATATATATATATGTGTGTGTGTGTGTGTGTGTGTGTTTGTGTGTTTGTATTCTGCATTCCTACTCTATTGTTTATTATGTAAAGTGTTTGTCTCTTCTCTATGTATTGTTATGTATACTATTATCCATTATGTAAAAATTAATTTTTTGTTTGTCTTTGTATTGGAGCTTTTTTCCCCCGGGGCTCTAGAGAAAATGTTTTTTTTTTTTGCTCAGTCGGACTTTGCCAGTAACCAAATGTCAAATAAAAATAAATGTATAAATGACTTCTATGGTAATAGCTGCTCAATACACATGGAAATAATGCTAAAATGGTTAGATTTACAGCACCAGATGTTGAAAAAATTGTTGATTTTTGAATGACACAGGCATCTAATAATTAGCTAAAAACTATGTGTGCATTCTAACAACATCCACTTCACTTTCAAAGATTAAAAAAACGTTCAAAGAAAAACAGATTCACACACACACACACACACACACACACACACACACACACACACACACACACACACACACACACACACACACACACACACATATACATGCACACACATACACACACACACACACACACACACACACACACACACACACACACACACACACACACACGCACACACACGCACACACACACACACACGCACACACACACACACACACTTTTGCATGTATGCATACAGATACAGATACAAACACACTCATACACGCGTGTGCTCACAATCACACATGTATACACAGAAACAGACACAGATACACACACAAACTCTTTTATACCTGATCACCCAGACCAAACTGTGGTTCTGCATCATGCACATAACTTCTGTGAGTATGTGGGCCACCATTTTCAAAAGTGGGTCTAGGTCCATAAAGGTTTGGGAACCACTGCTCTACACCAACTACCAGACTGCTGACAGAAATGAGTTTGACTTTCAGTGCATTTTCAGGGTATTAAGGGTTTCAGTGCATTTTCAAGGGATTATGAGTTTTAGTTCATTTTCATGGAATTGTGAGCTTCAAAGGAAGAAAGTTTACTGCTGCTCATGTTAAGTCTGTTTTCAGTGTAAACCTAACTGTTTTATTTATCAAAGCACACTGTGTTGTAGAATTTGAAAGGAGTGTTAGTACCATAATTGTCTTTGGTGCAGGAGGCTAGGGATTTTACTCTCACACCATGTGGATGGAGTATTGATATTGTAGTGCTCATTTGATTGCTGATTATTTGGTGCATTTTAAGGGGGAATAGGGGTTTTACACTCCTGAGTATGTCCTCCTTTGTATGAGATGCCTAGTAACTATGAACTTGTTGTCAGTTTTAGTAATTTCCTATTGTAATATTAATAATAATATAGGTTAATTAATTCCTCAAGGACAACAGGCACTGAATTTATAGATGAAACATTGAGATGTAAAGCTGCTTGCCGGAGACAACGTCTTCATTAGTTATTGATCTCTTTAATGTGAAATTGGTCAGATGATTTATCTTCTGCAGAGATTGTCACTACGAGTGATATTGGTGGATTGTAATGACAGAAGTCTGAATGGCCATTTATGGTTGAAATTTTCTGAAATGTGTGGTTTTGTTATTATTGGTTTATACATTTTGTTTCATTGCTTATTAAAAGAATGTTTAAAACTACAAATTTAAAATGCATTCTACCAAGTGGTGCTGTATTATATAAGGAATGTAATTTAATGCAATCAGGAAGGTGAATCAAAGAACAAATAAATGTATGCATGGCCTTAAAAATGTGTGCAAGGAGTCTGTTTTAAAAACAGCCCAAAAGTAAACGCAATCCTCCATTGGCCAGATGTATTTTCTATAAATGTGGGTTTTCATGCTCTTTCAGTGGCAGAGAAGTTTACTGTTCATGCTGTCTGTTTTCATTGTGAGACTGTATTGTTTGTTTAGAAAATGGCTATCTGTGTTTGTGATATTCTAGCTTAAACTATTGTACACAGGGAGGAGAGAGGTTACAATTCTTTCACTGAGCTGTAAGGCTCACTTGCCTACGCCAGAGTAAATTAAACTGTTTAGATTAACTTAACCAACCCTTTGAAACAAGGCACACGGACTTCTATTTTCTGAGGACATGACTTTTATCGTAAAGTATGTGTGAAGGAGCACCAGATAAAGCAGCTTTATTAAAGGAAATTTCCATCTTCACTTGTAATTTAAACTACATTACAAAATATCTTTTCTTCTGTACATTTAAATAATTGAAGGAAATGACTGGAGTGACTTTCTTGGGGAGTGGCCTACCTGTGGGTGTGGTTCATAGTGTGTTTCATGAGTATGGTGTGGGAGGGTCTTAAGGGGAACCGGAGCACTACTTCGCCTAGGGCGCCATATCAGCTAAGGCCGATCCTGACTGTGTGTGCTATCTGTTGCACATTACCCAGGGCATACTGTGCACTCTTCCATTTATCAGCATCATCTGCAGCTGGTGGCTCTCCCTCAGACTCCTCAACTGTACCTGAAACTGCCCCTGCCTGTGGTCCTTGAAACTGTGGTCCTGCCCTTTGCTGTCTTCGGTGAAGCTGTTTCCTGAGAATTACATTTTATAGCATGGCACAGACTGTAAGTATTTTGGCAGAGGTGCCTTGCTAATACTGCAGTGCACCTCCTGATGTGTCTAGACATTGGAACCTTGATTTAAGCAATCCAAACACATATTCTATGACATTCATAGTTTGAGCATGGGCCTTATTGTATGCTTGCTTAGTGGGTTGTGTGGGTTTCTCATGGGTGTCATGAGCCAGGGCTTAAGTGCATAACCTGCACCCCCTATTAGATGGCCTTGAGGAATGTCACTCCTAGCAAACCTCGTATATAGCTCGCAGATGTGCCATATTTGTGAGCTGTGGAAACTGCCTGATTTACCTACACAAACATTGCAGATGATCCTTGGGCACTGCAGACAACCTGACAGTTTATACAGTGGAGACCATTTCTGTTGATGTACCTCCTTCCCTGTTCCCCAGGTGGAGCTTTTATTTCTATGTGCATGAAATCTATGGACCAACACTTCAAAGGAGTTTGCTACTGCATAGAATTCCTGCATGGTTCTTGCTTGCTCCTGTGGGGTGAGTGGGAAAGAAATGTGATCCCTTGCAAGTAGTAGCATTGCATTTAAAACTGATGTATTATTCTTGAGGCTGATGCCTGTGACAGCCCTAATATTTCCCCCGTGGGTCTCTGAAAAGTACCAGTAGCTAATATGTATAATATTAAACATAACTTTGTTTCCACTGGGATAGGTTCTCCATGATTTCACTGGGGCCTGAGCTGAAGGCAGCAAAGGTTGCATATTTCTTTCAGTGTTTCCCTGTCCACCTTGTATCTCTCAGCAGTTTCTATGTCATGTAGTCCATTATTAGTCAAACGGGATCTAAACACCCTTCTTCTTCTTGCTGGAAGTCTGGCAGCAATAGCAGCAGCACCCTGATTTAAGGTCTTTTGCACATACAGCATGAATAGTAGCAGTAGCAATCCCTATCATGCTTTTTTTCTACGTGTAATCACACCCATATTCGAAAGAGTTTTGGTGTACAGGGCAAAAGCCTACATTGAGTGTACACAATTTCTTTATAGCTTCCCAGATAGCTCTGTCATAGTGGATTGGTTAATTAGCATGTACTTCAGCTCATTATGCTGTCATTAGCATACTCCACCAGTTATCTGTGTCTGGCGACTTTACACATTGTGTAGAGCTATTTTATGAATACCAAACAGTGTGATAATTTTTTGGTGGTGTGGGGCATCATAAACGTGATAGATACACTTTGTGTAGCTGTTAATGAATCAGGCCCATTTTGTGTAGTTAGGAAAATCCACATGAAAGTAACTTGTTCATTCCTCACAGGAAAGTTACAAGTGCAAATTTAAGTGAGATGTTCTGAGGTGCAGCCCTCAGATAAAGTCTGTGTCATGGACCATGGTGATTAATTTGCATATAATAAGTGCAAGGCACAATGATCATGCGGTTGTGTACTATGATAACAGTGCATGCAGTACTGCCACATTGGATTCTATGTGGCATGAATGACAATTGTCACAGAGTTATGCAACACTGTTCTTTGTCTTTATAAAGCATCACCACAGACAACATGCAGTGGGATGTCAGTCAAAATGACTGTTTACCTTGCAGTTTTTGTACAGTACCACACCGCTTAAAAACACTATGCCCAGCAGAGCTCCATTCGTGTAAAGGTAAACCATATTACTATGAGCATGTACATTTGGAAAACAGACTATTGCAGGAAGTACTACAAGTCACATAGTGTTATACAGCTTGCAATGATGCTACTAGATGATGTTGTCTGAAACTGAGCATTAATGCTTTTATGTTGTGCCTCATTCATCATACACTACCCTGGGTGCATTGTATCCCCACATGCCACTTTACGTTGCATTGGAGCACTTGTGAAGACATAGGGTCTTTTCAATGTCCTTGTAAATGAACACAACACACTTGTACATGTTATAATATATCTTGATATATGTGACAAATTCCCATACACCAAGGAATAGGCCATAAACAGTTATTTAGAAATCTCAGTAATCAAAGCAACTAGCCATGATGGAATTTACCTCAGAAGTGAAAGAACTAAGAAAAGAGTTGGATGTACTTATTTCTATATCCTTTTAGTGAAATATGACAAGAAATACAGCAGCTAGTGTCTGGAAAAGTGAAGATAAAGTTCCGTGAAATGGGAACATGTCAGAGGCAAAAACTGAAAGACCTTGTAGCTTTGACCTCTACATCAAGGAAATATGAAGTGATACTTGAGGGTTACATGGGTACACAATCTATGATAACATGTTTTAAACATTGGAAATTCATATCACAATAATTGAATAAAGAATGTAGCCAGTCATTTTACAGGTTTTACATAAAAGTTTAATAAAAGAAATTCCCATTTGGAGCATGGTTCCATGGTGCAAACCTTTGGTGACAGACTGGCTGACAAATTGGAAACAGTGAGTCATGGTGAGCAGAGTGACCTCTAACATGGCGAGTTAATCATATGGTGAAGCAATATTTAACACTGGAGTCTTGAGTCTATACTTTTTATTAGTTTTATAAATGGCACTGCAGAGAAGTGTGAAAGAAAAAATATTTATTTGCAGATGACATAAGCTGCTACAAAAGCTGATTTGCTCAGCACAACATAGAAACTAGCAGTGTTGGAGGAATTGTCAAATATTTGACTGTCTATAATAAATACCAAAAAAATTATTAATCAATATACCAAAAATTGAAATCCAGGGAGAAAAAAACTATACATTTGGTATGAAATTCTGTTTATAACAAAATCTGAGAGGCACTGAAAGTGGTTAGGAACCATCAGAAGTCAGTGTAGGAACCTAGAAGATTTGGTAACATACCTCTCAACTGTATAGATTTTTGCAGAATGTCAGGATTTTTGCCTCAAATCTTTGGTCTTTTTCTCATAAAATTGTGGTTTTCTGTCAAATAACTGACAGATTGTCGAGGGTTGAAGTCAGAAAACAATGACAAGACAATTAGGTTTCAGACTTCATACTCTTTAGAAAATTCATGCTATTGCAAATCCTATTTTTCTATCAAATTTCTAATTTTGTAAGAGGAATATTTAAAAAGTGTCTCTCTTTTTGTCCCTTTGTCCCCCCATTATTTATGGCTTTGTTCAGATTTCTTGCTCTAAGAGTTTGTGAGGTATGTTCGGTAATGTACTAAGATGGCTAATACTTACAACAGGAAATGATCATTCTGTGTTCTTATGAATGGTAAGTTTCCATTTGTATTGCTATATAGTAGTTCCAGTCAGAAAACAGATGTCTAATTGTCTGGCCATTCTGCCTCACTGTTGCAACTATCCATTGTGTAGCTTCTCTTCCCTGTCTCCCTATCTACTTATTCCAAACTCCTTGAATCTTTCTTTGGAGCTCCATTTCCCCATTTTGTCATTGTAGTAGGCAACTGCAGAGCCTAACTACTGTGTCTGTAAAACCTGCTTCCTGAAGAAGACTTATGCCATCTTCCTTTGGGCTAAGGCCAGATGTGTTACCGCCTTTTACCTCATTCTTCACAACTTCAACCTCCAAATATTGTACAATGCAAGTCTGTATCACAGTCCCATTACCCCATTTTCTCTGTAGTATCTTTTTCAGTTTCTGCAGCCTTTCTTTAAACTCAAACTATTCATTCTTTTTCATTTGTGCTTACCCAGCTCTCATACGGGTCTACTTTTAAATACTGAACTCACAGAAGATCAAAAATCACAATACAGGGACAGGAAAGCCGAAACATGAAAATACTGATAGTGCAAAACACCGTCGCCCAAAATACCAAACTCGAACATGCAAACTACACATACAAACCACTACACCAAAGCAGTACTATACAAAACAAAATAACAACAGTATATACCTGAAAACACAAACAAAAGCCTTGTACAACATTAAATAACTACAAACTTACCTTCCCTCATCAAACTGGACTAACCAAAGTTAATCTAACTGGGGTGCTATGTTCCCCACAACCCTGTCGTGGGGGCTGCATCCCCCTCAACTATATATACCAATTCTGGGATTACACTACAGTGGAGAAAATGGCATACATCTTTTCCTTATCTTATTGTATGGCACACACATCCACTACTGCTGGGAGCATACGAAACATCCGTCATATTTGCTCACATACTTCCTATACAAATTTAAAGGGACATACTGCTTTTACAAACATGAACTATGGTTTTCCTATGGCATTATCAATATTACAACATCAGCACTTTAAATTTCAGTCTTCTGATACTTGGCATTCTGAATTTCAATATTTTACCTTCAATCTTTTTTCGCTTTCAGTATTTTCATGTTTCGGTATTGTGGTCTTTGATCTTCTGTGAGTTTGATATTTAAAAGTAGACCCCTGCATATTATCTACAAAATATCCTGTAAAATACAAACTTAGATCTTTATCACAGATAAAGACCTCTTGGCCTGTCTAGTCTACTTAAACCATCCAAAGATGGGGCAATATTTGGGTAATGACTCTATCCTTCCATCATGTTTTAATTAAATGTTAGTGTGTGTGGGAGGTTCATATCCTTGGTTCAGGTGTTTGTGTAGCCATTTTCCAAGTGAAGGAATAAAAGTGGATCCATTAGGGTGGGATCTTTGATGACACAGAATACCAGGTATATAGACCAGTCAAAACTCTATAAGAGGCTAAGTACACAAATAGGCCTTCTACTCTGCTTTGGTATCTAAGGATTTTTAGGCCAGTAGTATTTCTTTATTTCTGTATTGCATTTGTTAACCAGGAAAGTCTGACTGGGCATAAAACTTCTTTTCAGTAGAGGCCCAGGGAGAACAGCTCCACAAAAATATTAAAGATACAGTTTAACAACATATGTAAAAATACAACAATAATGTAGTAGTTTACAAATGAAGTGTGAAAAAGTAGTTAAGCTTAGTGGACACTACAATTAAACAGCAATTAACTAAAGGCTTTGCAGCCTAAAACAATGATACATAAAGACATACACTTATCTGAGATGAAGAATAATGTGGTGGAAGCATTTTTATTGGACAGAATACAATTAGATGGTGATGAGAACTTCCTAGATATTGGCAGAGAAAGACAGAGAAGGCATGAGTAAAGGGAGGTGAGTGAGGGAAAGAATAAGCGTTGTGAAAAAAGTAAAAAAAGGTAAGGAATATAAACAGATTGGAGATAAGAATTGATAAAGCATTGTGGTGGATAGGTGGGTAAGAGAAGATAATGAGAGATGTGGTTATTCGGGGGTGATGAACAGCTGAAGATCTTGTTACAGAAGAGATAAGATTTAAGCATTGTTTTAAGTATAAGTGGATAGGCAGTTTTATGAAGTGGGAGGGAGTTCAAGTGCCTAGCAATGGAGAAGGAGCAAAGTGCTGTACCAAGGTGGTTGTTGGTAGGTAATACCAAGAAATTTTTCAGCAGATCTAAATGACCGAAAAAAGAGTGGTGGCAATACCATGACATGAGTGCTGAGAGTGGGGGGGGGGGGCAAGTATTTGGAGTTCATAGGCTTTTGTGAGCTTGTCTTAACTGGATAAATTTAAGATGATATGAAAATTCCAATCAGTTTAATTAGCAGCGGCCTTAGGTCAGCTGGTGCCCTAGGCAAAAGGGCTCCACGGTGCCCCCCCACACCACCCAGGTGCCCCCATCCTGGTCTACCTACACCAAATAAATACTGGAAAAGCGCCCCTGCTCCAGCGGCACCCTAGGCAGCCACCTAGTTGGCCTATGCCTAAGGCCGGCTATGAGTTTAATGGTTTGATAGCAGTGCAATGATGGTATGTACTCTTCAGATTTCATGCAAATCTGGTGATTTTATTTTAGGTCTGCTCCAGGAGAAGTAGTGAGGTGGAGCGGCAACTGGTGTAAGTGAATGCTGAATATGTGAGTGAAGGGGGTAGAAAATATCAGTGAGGAAGGGTTTTTGTGACATCTTGGATGTGGAGGTTGA